>NW_023144627.1:3685951-3702486 GCF_012932325.1 Thrips palmi | reverse complement strand
ATTGTTTCTTTCTTTTCCCGCTGTTCGGGCGAGAGTGCGGTAGCGTGAAAGATTGTGGTGCATGTTTTGGGAAAAAACGCTGGAAAATGGCTGAAAAAAGTGGTAAGTTTATTAGAAACAAATATTTGCGCTGAACTCCTTGACTCTCTCGAATGGGATATTAAACGCCTTCATAACCTTCACACCTACTTACCTCACTTGTGACTCAATTTTGTGTAACCGTTTTCAGACACTGACAGTCCTGATCATAAAAGGATGAGAGTACATCATCCCGATGTAATGGACAAGGCTAAATCTGTTCTGGTCAAGGATTTGCCGGAGATCTGTGGCGAGGTACAGTTTTGCCCCTTCTACACAGAAATCATTTCAGTTACCAAAACCTCTTACTGTAACATCTCTCCTCATTTCTTTGTATCCATTTCCAGCTCCAAGTCAAATCCTTCATGGAGAAAGTTCGCCTATCTAACAAAATATGTCCTGAATTGAAAACGAGTATCGTTCGAGTAATGCATTTCCGAAAGGATAATTATGCATTTGTTGAGGTAGGAGGATGACTTACATTTGGGGCACAAGAAGCATTTTACTTTTTGTCACATTAATTTTGGATCCTGTTTTGTGTTTGCAGTTTTTGACAATGGACATTGCACGACGTATAATCAAAGTGAAAGGTGCTACTTTCTTTAAAACAGCTGTTACTTTTGAAAGTCTTTTGTATGACGATGAGACAGTGCTGCAGGACGACCTAACGCTTGGTGATATGAGTCGCCTTCCACTAGGGGTAGAATCATCTACACCCACCAAAAGTAAGTCGTAACCAGTGTGGCTGCTAAAGTTATTTAAAATGTCTAACCAACTCTACATGCGCGGGTGTTGAGGACATGCTAAGGGGGCTTTCCCCTTTTAAAGCTCCCGCCAGCAAGAGGTCTCTCCTTCCATCTGATGTAAACAACAACGGACAACAACAAGGCACTGAAAATGATGATGACATAATCCCTCTATCCGAAGAGGGTGATGGAGAGGTTGTGGCTCTTGAAGGGAGTGACAGGGCACAGGGTGAAAATGCTGCAGTGGCCCTTCCCCAAATTATGTTTGGTAATATATTGTATGAACCCTTTGATGAGGTGAGGAACTCTTGCAAGCAAATGTAATTTCTGTTGGAGTAGCTACTGTATGTTTACAGTGTTTTTATTTTCTCATATCTGCAGGACAATTTTTCCAAATTTTTAAAATGGTGTATCAAACTGAAGTGTGTGGTAGGTCAAGGTGTTGATACATCTTTCACTGTTGGAACATATGATAATGTTAAGAAAACCATAATTGTTGAGGTAAGCTAGTAGGGGACACATTTACACTTGGTATTTTAGAGCAATGAGCAAAATTGTGTGATTCTGAGTTTGGATTTCTTTTCCACAGTTCCAGTCAGTGGAGGTTGCTGATGAGTTGTGCAACAACGTACAATTTGCACACTATATGACTGTGCCTTGGACCTTGGAAAAGGTGGGAGAGATCGAAGTCCAAGTCCCAATGATTGAATTTGGAGATATCATATATGAGCCATTTGATAAGGTGAGCAAAGCTTCTTGCATCTCTATTAGAGTTGCCATTATTCAATCTATTCTTATTGCTAAATCTTTTCAGGACGACTTCAGCAAATTTCTGAAGTGGTGTATGAAACAAAAATGTAAACTCCCTGATGGTATCGATTCATCTTTTTCCATTAAAAACTACAACCATTTAAAAAAGTCTGTAATTGTTGAGGTGAGCTGTTTCATTTTCGTCTCCTGCTAGTTCATATCTGTGTTATAATGCATTATGTTTTATTTCCATTTTCCAATGTTAGAGAAGAACTAACTGGTTTTTCTTAGCAGAAAAGTGTGATTTCCTTTTGTTTCTTTTCATGTCAGTTCAAGTCATCTGAAGTGGTTAAAGAGGTGTGCTCAAAGCTGAGGGACACACAATATATGCTTTCACCGTGGACAGTAACTGAGGTGACAACGAAACAAGCCAGGATGCCAGTATCAACAGATAGCAAAATCACCACTGTTCACAAGGAACGAACGACAATCGACATAAGTGACTTAGTAACTGTGGACACAATCAGTGGGGCTGAAGACGCTAATGAGAGCAGGCCAGTGCCTTTAAAATCCTCTGCATTCCTCATGAAAAGTGAAGAAGGGAAAAAACTTTTCCTACAAAAACTCCTCCTCACTAGAAGATTGTTTCAGAACAAGAGGAATCACCCATCTGGTTACACTCGATTGGTGGGTGAAATTTGCAAAGCAGGTGTCCAGTTCGACATGCAGGAGGCAAAAATCAGGCGCAAGTATTGGCTTGACTTAAACAATGATCTAAAGAAGGGTACACAGACATCACCATACGCTCAGGTTTTGGGAGTAATCTTTAATGGGGATCCCCCAGAAATCTTAAAGGGAACTGCCTTTGAAGTCGATGACGGCTCTGAAATGACACTAATTGACCCACAGAGATTTGCTGCCACAGCAGAGATGTTTTCAAGTGGTAAGTTTTTCAGTGTAAATATACTTATATTTTTCTAACTGTTTCATTCTTATTGAAGGTCATACTTTTCAGGAGAGACTTGGTCAACTGCAGCAGCTATTAGGCTATTAAGAATTGTCCGAGCCAATTTGGAGGAGCTGAGAGGAGCTGCCAACACTGACAACTTCTGGCGAGAAGTCTCACGAATGTTTGCATCTGAACCACACAATGCCACCAGTTGTGAGAAGAAATTTACCAAAGCAAAGCAACTCTATCGTGATCATGGAGCAAAGCTGAATAGATCAGGGGTAGAAGGTCCTGGAGCTCAAAGAAAGGAACTCAAACAAACAAGTGAACTTGCCGAAGACCAAAGCATACAACAAAGGGGCACGTCAGATCCTTGGTTCTGGAATAACGATATGCATATAATCATGGCCAAGGATGATATTGCTAATCCCCCAATGACACTTGCTTCAGGGTCCAGTAATGCTGTCACCTTGGCAAATGCTTCTGTCTTGGCAAATACTTCTGTTCGTCACAGTAATGAACAAATTCCCAATAGCAGATCAAGAATTCCTCAGTTGCATAAGCCGAAATCACAGAAAGCAATGTTTGTTGATCTAGCTTCAAGTCTAATAGCAGCAATGGACCGTAGAACAAATGATCCAGGAAGCGGAAGAAGGGGGTAAGTCGAGTTGAAACCGTGCACTTTTGCAAGGCCTTAACCTTGCAGGTGGGAGAACAAGTGGGAATGTCATCTAAAAATAGATGCAAGAGGATGGGACTTATCGCACCACACTTATTTTTGGACCAAATTTTCACTCATGTTTACTTGATAGATTGATAAGAGGTCACTGAACCAACTCGACTTAACCCCTTCTTCCGCTTCCTGGATCAAATGTCCTTGCAGGACAGTTGAAAGGTCCTCAAGCCAACCAGCATGATCCTATTGCAGATGATGAGGAGGAAGAAGACTTGAGATTTGGTCATAATTAGGTACTTTTTTATAGGTTTTGAAAGATGTACATGAGCCCTGTACCTCATTAAGAAAGCTTTTATTTTTCTATGATTTAAGTTTTTGAATTCTTTTAATAAGACTGTTGTCCATGTGATTTTATTTTAAGTTTTGCTTAATTAATGCATAGTTAATTTATGCAAGAGATGACTAATTGTAATGAGACTGAATAAAGAATTGAGCAATGTTGTTCATAATTTCGTATATTTTATTTTACCATTTCTATTTGCACAGTTAGAAAAAAAAATAGATCCAATGACAAGGTAGAAAACTTTCATTCTAGATTAAGATTATCACATTTAGAAAATGCTCCTTAATGAATCAAAAGAAGTGAGCACATAAAGAATTATCACACATGTGGATGTAGAATATTAGCAATGTATTCTCTCTTGACAGCCCCCCTTTCCCTTGCCTCTGTCCTCAATTGAACATATCCGTCTTCAGGAATTGGAGGAGGTACTGCTGGAATAAGTCCCTGTAAAAGTTGAAATCTGTTATCTGACTTCCTCTTATTTAATACGATAAAGGATTTAATCTGTGTTGAACTTGCCTCACAATCATTTCCTTCCAAAAGGATAAAATTATGGAGCACAAAGCATGCCATAATATGATAGCGGACCAGGAAAGGATTTCTCATGGGCAACTTTTTGAGCCGCCTATGCTTTGCTCGTAGAGCAGCAAAGCTGTTCTCGATCCGCACTCTACATGCTGATAACAAAGTATTGTGGGTCTTCATCCAGTCGTCTGCATATCCATCATCAGCGTATGGAATCAAGAGCTGTAAAAGCCTTGAGGTAAATATCTAAATGCAACATTCATCATTGAAGATTCATAAAAATTTGATATTACCTTGTCAGTCAAGATGTATGCACCATCACCCAGTAAATGTTGTCCCTCTGACAACATATCGGGATTGGTGAGTAAATTTCTACTAAGTGGGCTGTTATCGAAATTTCTGACATCACCAATTGCCCCTGGGTTGCCAACATACACATCACGGTACAAAAGTTGATGGTCACAGACTGCTTGGACTAAGATAGAATACTGGTGATGTCTGTCCACATAATTTTGTGGGTTCTCAAGAGGCTTCGTGATCTGAATGAGAACACCGTCAATGCACCCTACTGCTCCTATGTAGCCCCAAACATCTTCATAGTAGGCTTGAATTTGAGCTCTTTCCACTTCATCAGGCCATTTTATGAACCTGTCAGCAAGTTCACACAGAATTTCGATAATATATCTGTAGTGGTAATGGATGACATATCTTTTCTTCCCAAAGTGTAGGCCCGTAGATCTGAACGTGTCCTGATTGAACATGGGCCACAGAGCCATCATCAGGATCAGGTCGACACGAGTTCTCTGCCTTTGAAGTCGACCAGTTTCTCTCATATGATTCCCAACAATGACGACCAATCTCTGAAAAAGAGGAGTAAAGTTACTTGTTTACCCTGGCGTAAATAGAAGTGTCAAACTCATGAAACCAATCTAAGAACCAACCTCAAAAACAATTCTGTCCATTCTAAAGTTGGCCTTAAATGAGGCATTGCTCATTAAGCGGTAGCCTTCCACATCGACATGGACAACATCTTCTCGTCCCTCGCCTAGAAATGCATAATTGAATGAAATATACTAAATAATGACAGGGTTAAAAGTTTCTCATGAAACACACAACACAGAAGGATATCAACATACCGTCTTCGTCATCATCAAGATTGCCCATCAAAAGTGCTAAAACCAGAAGCAGTTCCTCCTCATCGTTACCTAATTCTTCATTAATGAGGTTTTGATCCATTTCTTATTTTCAAAAATAATTGTTTTCTTCTGCGCGTCGCGCTAAAACGACTCCTCGCCTCGCTCGCTGCATGCACTACGAAAACAATGGCGAAGACCTGCAAATAGGCAACGCTATTCGCAGGCGAACTGCTACACAATACATGCCATTAATTCGAACGGGAATGCTCAAAACCAAAAAGTGGGTCGATATTTGGATTCCTTGAACCATCCCCTTTCCAAAAATATATATTTTAGTGCTCTTTGCAGATGTTTGCGCTCGGCCGCTTCAGCGCGCCGCCGCTCGGGCGCGCGCCCTTAACTTTACAGACCATTGAAGCACCGTGGTCAACCGCCAATGCCGACAGGGTTGCCCACACTAAATTCTTGTGGACTTTTTTGTGCATAGTTGTGCACGTCCACACTGCAAAAAATCAGTGTCTGATACGGATCATGCTACGGCGTTCCGTATACCCCCTGAAATGGTGATACGGACATCTGCCGTACTACTCCTCCCATAAGAGCCTGTGCTTTGTAAAGCGTACTACGGAAATTTAACGGAAAATGTACCGCTAATTTTACACCGGAGGTTGCCGTTTCAGTTTTCCGTTTGTGAATAAGTCCAAAATGCTCTACGGACAGTAAGGAACGGTCGCTCCGTAACGCAAAGTTCTCTGACGAAACGCATGAAACGGTCACTCCGTAGGGATACGGACTGGCCGTTACACGTTGTCCTTTATAGAAATTGGAGTAACGGAGTGTCTGTTCCTCACTGTCCGTAGAGCATTTTGGACTATTTCACAAACGGAAAACCGAAACGGCAACCTCCGGTGTAAAATTAGCGGTACATTTGCCGTTAAATTTCCGTACCACGCTGTACAAAGCACAGGCTCTTATGGGAGGAGAAGTACGGCAGATGTCCGTATCACCATTTCAGGGGGTATACGGAACGCCGTAGCATGATCCGTATCAGACACTGATTTTTTGCAGTGCATATGTTAAGTATAATATTATGCATCACTGTGCACATTTTAAGCAGGAAGATGCAAATAATGTACACAGTGATGCATAATTTTAAACATGCCTTATGGACGTTTGCGCATGCATTACTATGCATAAAAAATGCATCATTATGCAGTTAAAAAGTCCATAAGAATTAAGTGTGATTCTGGCGCGTCGACCGAGCTGGCTAGTCCGACCGCACCCATCTCGGAGAAGTCCAAAGGCGCCCGAGCGCCTTCGGAAAATTTTACCGCAGAGGAGATTCGCCTGCACGCTGCTTACGTGGGTTTGACCCCCGGTGCGCGGCAACCCCTTTCCCGAGAACTCTCCTGCGCCAAGAGGAAGATCTCCGAGGAAATGAGGACGCCTGGTCCAAAAAAAAGGTCCGTATTGGAAATGATGAGTGTGACGCGTAACGCCGCGTAACGCAGTAACTTTGCAGACTGCCGCACCCACACAGTGGGCCAGAAGACCGGTGGAGGCGGCCAAAACTCTAGACGCGTTTTGAGCTCCCGAGTCGCTGAATGGGACTCGAAACGAACGTGTGACTCCACCAATGGATTCCTCGTACGAAGAGTAATCAGTTGGCGGGGTCGCACGTTCGGTTCGAGTCCTGTTTAGCCCACTGAGCTCAAAACGCTTCTGGAGTTTTGGCCGCCTCCACCGGTCTTCTAGCCCACTGTGACCCGCGACTCTCATCTCCCGCGGTCCACTAGCCTACCCTTGTGTTCGAATATGTGTGGGCTTTGAGCAAACTGAACGAATAGCGCTTCGCCTAGCTTCACCTGTCTGCGTCTCTCTCGCACTCCGAGTCTCGGCAGGCCAGGTTCGAGCACGGCGCCACTTCACTACCCTCAGATGATCGCCCTTCATTGTGGTGAGCCACCAACACGGACCGCATGGACTTGTTGCCTTGCAGGGAACTCCTAGTAAGGCGTCACACACCAGCCATCAAACGTCACACGCCAGCTATCAAAATTTTCAAGATGTTTCAACTTTGTAAGAGCTTTGAAATTTGGCCCAGAAGTCCCATTGCTGCCAAGAGCACAAAATTAACGATTAACGCAGTTGCAGAGGCGTGAGTCGTTAGCGAGGGGTGAATCACTCAGCGATCTGGTGTATACACATGAGTGCATGATGGGCGAGTACACCTTCACTGATAAATATTTTGTCGTAACTTAGCAACACATTTAGCACTAATTTTTTTAGCGACAAGATTTGTTGTGGAACGAATAGCTGGCTGAACTATGTTCGTACTGGAACTAAAGGATAATTTCACAACACATCAACTGTCCACTTTCAAAAACAAGTCGTTGATTAACAACAACAAATGTTGTTAGTCAAAAACAAGTATTGTAAGTCGATAAAGATTTTGTAATGTCTGCGACAAGTATTCATTGAGTACTTTTGTCGCTAAATTTAATTTGCATGGTTCTACTTTTAACAATTGTAATTTCTCTGTGACTTAAAAGCACAAAATAGATGATTATTCATAATATACTTTAATTGAGCAGAAAATGACAAAAGATGTTGTTTCCACACAAATTGTATCGTTAAGTGTGATAACAAGAATTTTATTCTTCAACGACAAATTGTCGCTCACTAAATTCAACAACATTTGTTTCACTTCGTTTCACTTTGGTTCATGATGAAATTCTATGTTTTGGAACGACTAAATTTTCACTCATCTGATTGTTTCTCATTTCTCATTTTTTAACAGTGTTCTAACACTCATAAATTTCACATATTTAAAAGTTTTTTTGGCTTGTTTTAGCGGTTTAGACGGTACGCAACGCCAAATCGCGTAAAAAATGAGCGAATTTTGCTCTTTTTAAACTTGTGGGTACACTGAGTACGGACTAATTTGTACACCACATGAGTCATTCACCACTCGGTCGTTAGGGCACAGTTTTTACGCCTTTGAGTCCCTAGTGAAGTTTTCAGAATGCCCTGGGGCGGATGGGGTTTGCGCCGCTCCAATCGTCGTCTCTAGGTCGAAGTCCGAAGTTTCTGGCGGTTGTCGGACTGCTGCAAACAAAATAAGAAGTCGATGAGAAGTTTAAATTGCTCGTCCATTTTTCGTACGAGGGAGTTGCGCAACCGTTACAGCCTAGAGTGGCCCAGAGGACCAGTGGAGGCGTCAAAATCCCAGACGCGTTTTGAGCTCCAGAGTCGCTAAATGAGACTCGAACCGAACGTGTGACCCCACCAATGGATTGCTCTCCGAACGAGGAATGCATTGGTGGGGCCACGCGCTCGGTTCGAGTCCTAATCAGCTACTCTGGAGCTCAAAACGCGTCTTGAGTCTTAGCCTTCGGCGCCGGTGCCGGTCTCCTGGCCCGTTGTGCGGCTCTTACATACAGGTGTGGTGGTGATTCATCGACGCGTCGCGCTGGCGTCATGGAAGGCATCTCTGCGCTGCCGACACCTCGCACGAGCAGCCAAAGCCTCACCGTGAAGAAGTACAGCACCTCGACGGCACTCATGAAGCTGCAGCCAAGGAACAGGCTGAAGATACCTCCAAACGATGCTGCAACATGTCAAAGTAGGGTCAGTGCGGGGAAAAACTGGACAGGGGAAGAACTGGACACCCCACATTTTACTTCAAGTATCGTATGCACAGGCTTAAGGGGGGACCCTGGTGAAAAAATGGCCAAAATTGCCAAAAATAGTGTTTTTAAAGATCATAGATAAAATGTGCATAGAAGGTTTCAGATTCAACAGGTTGAACACCTTTAAGCTAAGTGGGTAGTTTCTTTATGATTTGGAAATAAATAACATTGAGATCAGTTGTCGTTGGCTTGTACGGTCAACTTCACAGCTTTGCTCAGTCGACAAAAAAATTTATCGTAGAAAGACTTCCTGCGTTCCTGGTTGACACCTACATGAGTCGTCTTGCATGGACTCTATTCTTTGATGACTTGTCGACAATTCTCAGTGACGGCATCTTGATATCAGCCCTACTTTTTTTACAAACACCAAATAGTTTAAAAAAAAAACAAAAAAAAACCTTTTTTTAAATGTTAAAATTTGAAAATTCATATCTCAGGACAAAGTTGAAATTGAAAATTCTGTCACTGACATCTCTTCTATACATCTTCAGGATAACCTAAAAAATATTTCAACACTTTCCGTTCCAATGAAAGACGCAGGAAGATTTTTCCGCAACGCTCTAAAAAACACTAAAAAGCCACTTTTCTCAGAGACCGTTCAGAGACCATTGAATTTTGTTTTGGGAACTCACCATAATGAACCTAATAATTAAGCAAAGTTTCAACTTTCTGGGACTATTTTAAAGCCTACTTGAAAGTTTCACCAGGGTCCCCCTTAAAAACTGTCATGTAATGAACCGCTGATGCCACGGAACTACTTTTGATAGTTGTACTACAAACCTAACTGTCTACTAAGTACACACTTACAAATGCATGCTTGCAAGTACACGTACACACTTACCAACGCATGCTTGGCCAAGTACACTCTTACAAATGCATGCTTGACGCATGGAGTTATGCGGCGGAAAGCATGCGTTTGTAAGTGTGTACTTGCAAGCATGCATTGGTAAGTGTGTACTTAGTAGACAATTAGGTTTGTAGTGTAATTTATGTTGAAATGTGCACATCTGCACAAATATGGAAAAAGTTAGGAAGAGAAAACTTTGTCGACGCCGTACTCACACATGAGCTGCACTGTGTTGCTGACCAGGTCGTTGACCAACAAGACGGACGTATGGGTGTCGAAGTACACGTGCAAGAGACAGCGGTCGGTTGCGTTCAGGTTTTTGCTGACAGGCAAACCCAGTTTGACTTGAGAAAAGGCTGTGCAGTCGCCACTCATGTCACACTAGTAAATTTTGCCAGAATGCCAGAAACAATGGCATACAGGACATGAGCCCCGTCCCGTTTGAGCCCCGCACTGTCAGAAAATTCCGAAAATAAATGGAAAAATCATGGAGTTTTTCCGAAACTTCTGCATGAGCTCTCCATAAATGCAAATTCTGGGCTTTCTCCGAAAAATTTCGGAATTTTGAACAAAAATGCATGCTGCACTATCACAAAAACACGAAAAAAAGGTTTGCAACCAGTTAAAAGTTGAGGGAAGAAGGGTGAACCCCTACTTCTTGAGCTCAGTTTTCATAATATTAAGGGAAAGCTACAGGATATAAGTCAAATGAGCTCGAATGAGGTTGTCCCTTCTTTGACCATTTCAGACCAAAAAAATGCTTCAGCGAAGTCCTCTTTAATATATCTGAGAAAAGACTTGCATTTTACCTCCTATCTGGACCCAAGGAATGCTCCGAAGAACATCTGTATAAGCCCTGAGAAAATCTCTCCGAAAAAAAATGGAAAATGAATGGAGTCTCCATGAACGTGATTATAGGGTTTTTCTCCATAAAATTTCGGAGCTAATTTCTAACAGTGCGATGGTCTGAGCCCCGACCTGAGCCCCAACCTAAAACAGGGTTAGCCCCGACTTGAGTCCCGACCCAAGCCCCAATTTCCAGAGCCCGGATTGAGCCCCATTTGAGCCCCGCACGCTAAGACTTTTTTCAAAACTACGACGGAATTCCGTCGAAGATACGACATGTCAACATATCCGTCGATCTACGACGTATAGCACGTCGTAGATCGACGAGCAGTGGCGCTCCTTGCGTCACATTTTGGAACTATAGGCGCTGGCGTGACGAACGAGCCAGCCAGCGGCGACGAAGGATCAGTGTATTTTCAAAACTGTTAAAATTGACTTTGCATTACAGAAACGGATTTGTTTCAACAAGACAAACTAAAAAGGTCAACACATTTCATAGGTTTGGATGCACAATGAAAAAGTTTTTGAATTTTAGTGCTAAAATGGCCAAAAAGAACCATTTGTCACTTCAAAAATTCCATTTCTCATCCAAATCTATGACATGAGTAAACATTTTATATTTGTCTTGTCAACGCCTACCTATTTTTGTAAAGTGATGTCAATTCGGACAACTTTCGGATTTTCAAGCTTTTGAGCATTTGGCCAAGATGTACCTATTCTAGGTATTGAATCTTTTTCATGCAAAACAGGGAGGAAGGCTTACGGTTTCCAAAGGCTGCAATTGCGTTTCTAAATAAGTAAGATTAGCTCTTGGGAAAGCTTTGAAAAGTCCGAAGTGATGGTGTTGTGAAAACAAAAATGAGCTCGATAAACTAGGGGTACGCGCCGTTTAGTCTGGGCGCGTAGTGTGGCTGAGCGATGCGAATTGACATAGTTTGTGCACTTTGGACTTTGCTTGAGTAGACGAAATGTCCATCTTAAGGGCTCATATTCAGTGAACTTTAGACCAGGGGTTCAAATGGAAGTGATTTTCGTTATCAGAACACCAAAAACTGCTGGGATCAGTGTCAAACTCCATTTAAAAATTTTGGTCCAAAATTGGCCAAAATTCGGTTAAATGTGAGTCTGGGAAAAGTTTGAAGGTCATTTTTGAGTTCAGCACACCAAAAACTGCAGGAAACAATATAAAACTCGACATGAAAATTTTGGTCCAAAATGACCTAATTTAGGATGAAATATAAGTCTGGAGTCGAAATGAAAGTGATTTTCGTTATCAGCACACAAAAAACTGCTGGGATCAATGTCAAACTCGACTTAAAAATTTTGGTCCAAAATTGGTCAAAATTAGGTTCAATATGAGTCTGGGAAAATTTTGGAAGTCATTTTTGAGTTCAGCACACCAAAAACTGCAGGAAACAATGTAAAACTTGACTTGAAATTTTTGGTCCAAAATGACCTAATATGGGATGAAAATATAGGTCTGGTGTTAAAATGGGAGTGATTTTCGTTATCAGCACTCAAAAAAACTGCAAGAATCACTGTACAATTAATTTTGGAAAATTTAACCAAAAATCGGTTAAATTTTGGGTCAGGGGACAATATTGAGTCAATATTGAGGTCAGCACACTGAAAAATACAGGGAAACACATGAATCTCATCTTGGAAAGTTTGGCCCCAAATTGCGTAGCTCTAGATGAAAATGTAGGATTGGCGTTGAAATAAATGTAGCTTTGTGACCGGTACACTGAAAACTACACACAATACTTTAGACTCAATTTCTGTATATTGTTTCTATTTGTCTTCATGAAGCACCCTCTGTCGTCACCAATTCCCTGATGGCACACCAAAGCGAATCCCTCAGTCGAGTAAAATTCAATTGCCAGCATTCAATCGCTTTATTGGCTACTCGTATGCTTGGGTCACTATTCGATAACTATTTTTTCTTAACTTATGAACTCACAATTTTATAAGTAATATTTATGAAACATTTTGTCATTCTTTCATTGTGAACCAGTGAATAAAACAATATTGATTGGAATATGTTATCACAGTTAATATTGAGAGAGTCAGTTTAGGGTAGGCTGATCTGAACCAGTTAGCGGGGACCAATTATTGTCAAATCCAGTGTTTCGTCACATAGAGACCAATGCCAAGGCTACCCAAGGCTTAATGAACCGACATAATTTATCTTACTCATGTATTAACTTTGGTGAAAATAAAGGAATCGTCTCATTAAATCCCATCACTAATCATATATATAGTTGGTTGTCTATGCACTAATTGACTCACCGCTCAAAACCTGAGCCGTCTCTTTGAACCCAATATCAATTTAAGGTAGTTCGAGCGACCACGCTATTGTTAACACAAAGAGTTGAAAATTTGAGAGTAGGCTCTTAAGATAGTGACTTAATCACCTGCAAAGTTTCAAACCAGGTCACCGGGCAAAATCAGTGTTAATACGCGATTAAAAGTAGCCGAGAATAGCATTGCCGCTTATGGGAGTAGGGTTATGTTGCCCATCCGAACCCGGTATATTTCGTTTTTAAAATGCTCGGAGTAAAGTCAAACCGATAAAAAGCATTTCTTTAAAAGTATTTTCAGTCACTTTACGAAATGAAAGAGAGAAAATAGGGCGTCACCGGACTTATTTGTGAGAAAAGACATAAAATTGCGGTTTTAGCAGCCGACACTGGAGTCAAGTGCACAACTAAATTAAGAGTTAAAATTCATTTCTTCGCTTTGCCGCTGCCTAGATGGCCCAAACGAATGTAATTCTAAGTTAAAAATAGAATGGGACCTTTTTATAATTTTTTTAAGGGCTGGAAACAAAATTTTCAAATTTCAACTCTCGCTTGACTAGTATGCCCCGCGCGAACTACCTTAAACTCTATTAGAATTAAACTTACACAACCCTATATTGATTCGATTAATAAACACATGTTAGTACTTTTGCATTCTTGTCAGCTTGCAGCATTGCAATAGAATGTATTTCTCGAGTCCAAAATAAGTATGCCCGCTAATTTCAACACAAGTTATTTATGCATTTCCCTGATTTCCTTTACTATGAAAATTTAAAAAAGAGGATGACACTAGATAAAATGAAATAAGAAGATGCACACAATACAAAAGGTCAAAATGAAAACATTCCTTTTTACAATGCTTTGTCAAAGTGCACTGACCTGAAGATGATTCCCCTATGACAGTGGAGGGGGGAGAGGGGAACGAAACACGTAAATCATTCTCAAATCCATTCCCCATATTTCGCTGTGTTGGTGTTCCAAAAGGGTTTTAATCATTCAAGAATGTTGAAAAACTAAGGCCGATCTCATTTCCAAACCCTTCTGCTCTTTAATTCGTTTTATTTGCTTATAGGGCATGGGCACATCGAGACAAGTGAAGGTTTCACTGGGGATCATTGAGCGGGATCATTCAAATGCTCCCCTTTTTGTAAGGCATGGTGTTTACTGCTGAAAGAAGATAAATGTTGCAAAGATGCCTAGAGGGCATTGGTAGGCATCGAAGCACGCATAGAAGTTGCTGGAGAGTGTTAAGATTGCTTCATCAAACTTTGGCCTTAATGAAAGTAGGACCCCCAGCGATAGCGCCTGCTGGGTAGGCAACAAGCAGTACACAACCGTCCATAACCTCCAACTGCATAGCTTTTATTTGTTTCACGTGATGAAGTCCTAAAATTTTCAATGAATCCATGTTCCTGTAAGGCACGAATGCCAATAAATTCGTGGGCGAGTGATAACCTCCGCTTAAATCGTAGATATATCGTAGGAAAGACGTCGAAATTCAAGCTTCCCGCGAGATTGATCCCCAGTGAGTAGAGAACGTTCTGGGTCCCATCACCGCTAGTGACTTTCAAAGAGCCCACTGCCCATGCTCTATTTGCTTATGTCCCGTATTTGAGAGCCGCGGACCCGCAGGTATGAGAAATTGGTAAGCGGCGCGGCGCTGCCAACCTAACCACGCTAATGACCTGATTCAAAAATATGTTTTGAATATTTCAAACGATACTAAACAACGATTTGAAACAAACTCGTGTTGGGGGGTGCTAAGGCGACGTTAAATACGAAATCTTGAAACTATAGCCACTGTAGTTGCTGAGAATCATTGGTGAGTACAAAGTCACAGACAGACAGACGCACGACCAGTCACTTTTCAGCGCGCCCAAACACGGCAAGGGCTTCGCTATCGCTCAGCCAATAAAAACTTTTGCATTTTGATGAATAATGCGGTTTTTCATTTGCCTCAGATCTTGAAAGAAGTTTGTTGGCGTAAAAGTAGTCAATCAAACAAAGTGCTACAACATGAAGTGAAATCCAAAGAAAAAAGATGGTTCTCCTAGGAAAATATCTCAGATGCTTATACTGTACGATACCCAAATTACATTTAAATGGTCACGATTGGACTAATCTGCTGTCAGGTCACTCCGCAGAGGATTTTTGTGACTTATCACTTTCCGCTAAGATGGAAAACATAGTCATCTCAACCTATAATTTTTAAATGAAGTGGAATTTTGAGACCCGTCAACTGGAACTCAGCATAAAGTGTTTGTTACTCGGATGTAATTTTTAGACTTGGATCTTTTTTCCATTTAAGTTGTTAAAATGAAGGGGGCTTAAGTTGACTTGATTCTTTTCACAATAGGTTTCATAAAAACACAAGTTGAGTTATCTCCTATCGACAATATATTCAACGCAGTCATGTTGGCTTTGGTTGAGTTGATTCTATTTTCCGCTAAATTGAGACTGTAAAAGGTGTCAAGTTGAATTGTATCCTTTCTCCACTTGCATTTTCTCCTTACCTACTAGGAATTAAGTGAAATAATTTGTTTCTACGGTAGATATTCTGACAAGATGAGGATTCAATTTTCAGCTTTGTAGGCTTCGTTGTAACTTCGCTGAGTTCAGTCAATTTTCAAACTCAATCAAATAGGCATCACCTTACAGATTTAGATTTGTCTCAAGAAAACAAACAAAAAATGCCAATACATGTTATTGGTTAAAGTTGAAAATAAAAGAGTTATTGGATTTTTAGAGTGCTAAAATGGTCAAAAAGACATTTGAATTTTAATAACTCTTTCATTTTTCATTTTAACCCATAACATGTGTTGACACTTTTTGTTTGTCTTCTTGAGACGAATCCAAATCTGTAAAGTAATGTGTGTTTGGTCAAGTTTAAAAATTCACTCCAGGCGCTGTCCTGCGAAAGTCCGCCACTTTCGAAGGTCGACGCTCGTCGAAGCTCGAAGTGTCTGCACTGGTGGGGAGCTATGCTTCGATCTACGACGAGGCTTCGACGGAATTGCTTTCGAACTTCGACGTGGCGTTGCAGTTTTCCGTCGAAGGGGGCGATTTCCGTCGTGAATACGAAAGAACTTTTCGAAAAAAGTCTTAGCGTGCGCGTGAGCCCCGCGGCAATAAATTATGCAAAAAATGCGTGATTTCAGGCCGCGGGACTTAAATGGGGCTCAAATAGGTCTCAAACGGGGCTCAAACGGGGCTCAGGTCGGGGCTCAATCCGGGCTCTGAAAATTGGGGCTTGGGTCGGGACTCAAGTCGGGGCTCAACCCTGTTTCAGGTTTGGGCTCAGGTCGGGGCTCAGACCATCGGGGCTCAGACCATCGGGGCTCAAACGGGACGGGGCTCATGTCCTGTATGCCGTTTGATGGCTGAAATTCTGTCAACTTATTCCTTGAATTTTGTGGTAAGACTTTAGTGTCTGACCGTTTTTTGGTCAGACTTTTTTGTCTGACCAAATTTTGGTCAGACTTTCAGGTCTGACCAAAACTTGGCGAGACTTTTATGTCTCGCCTCTGGTGTGGCGAGAAGTCTGACCTTTGGATTTGTAGTGTGTACCTTTTCCCGTGGATTTTTTCTACAGTGTACCTTAACGAACATTGTCTTGTGTTACGTCATTAAAGCAGTGTTAGATAATG
>NW_023144627.1:3526293-3685451 GCF_012932325.1 Thrips palmi | reverse complement strand
AAAACTGTCATGTAATGAACCGCTGATGCCACGGAACTACTTTTGATAGTTGTACTACAAACCTAACTGTCTACTAAGTACACACTTACAAATGCATGCTTGCAAGTACACGTACACACTTACCAACGCATGCTTGGCCAAGTACACTCTTACAAATGCATGCTTGACGCATGGAGTTATGCGGCGGAAAGCATGCGTTTGTAAGTGTGTACTTGCAAGCATGCATTGGTAAGTGTGTACTTAGTAGACAATTAGGTTTGTAGTGTAATTTATGTTGAAATGTGCACATCTGCACAAATATGGAAAAAGTTAGGAAGAGAAAACTTTGTCGACGCCGTACTCACACATGAGCTGCACTGTGTTGCTGACCAGGTCGTTGACCAACAAGACGGACGTATGGGTGTCGAAGTACACGTGCAAGAGACAGCGGTCGGTTGCGTTCAGGTTTTTGCTGACAGGCAAACCCAGTTTGACTTGAGAAAAGGCTGTGCAGTCGCCACTCATGTCACACTAGTAAATTTTGCCAGAATGCCAGAAACAATGGCATACAGGACATGAGCCCCGTCCCGTTTGAGCCCCGCACTGTCAGAAAATTCCGAAAATAAATGGAAAAATCATGGAGTTTTTCCGAAACTTCTGCATGAGCTCTCCATAAATGCAAATTCTGGGCTTTCTCCGAAAAATTTCGGAATTTTGAACAAAAATGCATGCTGCACTATCACAAAAACACGAAAAAAAGGTTTGCAACCAGTTAAAAGTTGAGGGAAGAAGGGTGAACCCCTACTTCTTGAGCTCAGTTTTCATAATATTAAGGGAAAGCTACAGGATATAAGTCAAATGAGCTCGAATGAGGTTGTCCCTTCTTTGACCATTTCAGACCAAAAAAATGCTTCAGCGAAGTCCTCTTTAATATATCTGAGAAAAGACTTGCATTTTACCTCCTATCTGGACCCAAGGAATGCTCCGAAGAACATCTGTATAAGCCCTGAGAAAATCTCTCCGAAAAAAAATGGAAAATGAATGGAGTCTCCATGAACGTGATTATAGGGTTTTTCTCCATAAAATTTCGGAGCTAATTTCTAACAGTGCGATGGTCTGAGCCCCGACCTGAGCCCCAACCTAAAACAGGGTTAGCCCCGACTTGAGTCCCGACCCAAGCCCCAATTTCCAGAGCCCGGATTGAGCCCCATTTGAGCCCCGCGTGAGCCCCGCGGCAATAAATTATGCAAAAAATGCGTGATTTCAGGCCGCGGGACTTAAATGGGGCTCAAATAGGTCTCAAACGGGGCTCAAACGGGGCTCAGGTCGGGGCTCAATCCGGGCTCTGAAAATTGGGGCTTGGGTCGGGACTCAAGTCGGGGCTCAACCCTGTTTCAGGTTTGGGCTCAGGTCGGGGCTCAGACCATCGGGGCTCAGACCATCGGGGCTCAAACGGGACGGGGCTCATGTCCTGTATGCCGTTTGATGGCTGAAATTCTGTCAACTTATTCCTTGAATTTTGTGGTAAGACTTTAGTGTCTGACCGTTTTGTGGTCAGACTTTTTTGTCTGACCAAATTTTGGTCAGACTTTCAGGTCTGACCAAAACTTGGCGAGACTTTTATGTCTCGCCTCTGGTGTGGCGAGAAGTCTGACCTTTGGATTTGTAGTGTGTACCTTTTCCCGTGGATTTTTTCTACAGTGTACCCTTAACGAACATTGTCTTGTGTTACGTCATTAAAGCAGTGTTAGATAAATGTTGAGTTAAGGATCCCTGCGAACACAACTAATACTGTAGGCTCACTAGAAGTTGCGGCGGACGCTCCCCGCCGAGCCGAAGTTGGCCGTTGTCGTCTCGATGGCGTAGTCCACGGAGTTGCACTGCGCCATGCAACCGCAGGCTTGGGTAATGTCCTCCGACAACTGGTCCGCTTCAAATTGTAAGCATCAGTTGATCGTTCAAATGGGAGTTCTCTTTCGAAAGAACCAGAACAGGGGTGACTTTTAGAACTGACCGCACGGTAAAAACGGTACCTGGTTTTCCCAGGAAGCCCATGGTAAAGACAAAGGTGGTGGTTCCTGGGAAAACCAGGAATTATTTTTACCGTGCGTGTCGTGCGTTGAATTGAGCGTGAACAATACTTTAAAGAGTATTCTTGTCAAAGAACTGGCGGGAAGGACAATTTCGGACGAATATGTTCGACACTTATCACTTGCATCAACTTTGGTGTCCTGCTTTAAATTGTTTCTTATTTCTGTTCATTTTTAATAGACAGTTGCATTTTTTTAGGACAATGCCTAGGAGTCCTTTGTTTCAAAAGTCATCCCCGTTTTCACATTACTAATGTATGCTTACCATCGCCTGGGTTCGAGGGAAGCTGATCTCCCTTGACTTGATTTTTTACCATGGCGTCGTGTTCCTCTTCTGCAATGCATGGAAAGAAAGTTTCATGTCACTTTGTGAAATCCCAAATACACTCGAAGAAGTGCCCTTCGTGCAGCTACTGAGAAAATGATATTATTGGTCCAGCTAGGACATGAAAACCGTCCGGAGTATTAACTTGTTTTCAGAGCAGTATTGACAGCATAATTCGTACAACGATTCCACAAAATTGTGTCTATTCTGTTCAAAGTACCGTGTATCTCATTTTTTTAAAAATGATTTAAGGGCTGAAAACTGAGTTTATTCTACCTCTGTCCTTAACACACTTTTCCAACGGTTCTCTGAAAACCCGTTCTGTCACTATGTGCCACTGACAGCGTCTTTCTCCTTTACATAAAATGCTTACCATTGTATTTAGCAAGACACGGCAACTTGTCAAGACCGCACAATGTCCCTGTCATGAAAATCAACAAGAAAAAAAATGAACGCGGTACAATTAATAACACTAAGAGCACTGTGGGAAAAAATCACAGTAAATCCTGTAGTGATAAGTACAGCTGTCACTGTAGTTCAGAGTACAGGATTTACTGTACTTTTTTGACAGGATCTACTGTATTTTGTACGGGATTTACTGTACCACAGGAGTGGAGTACGGAATATCATGTACCAGGTACAGTAAATACTGTCGCCAGGCACAGTAGATCCTGTGTTCTAAACTACAGTAAATCCCGGCAAAAAAATTAACGGGATTCACTGTGGTTTTTTCGCACAGTGAGAAACTAGGGTGAATAGTTACTGTTACACATGTAGGAAAAAAATCTCTCGATGCACCAGAGTCGAAAAGGTTACGAACTTAAGCCTGCCTATTAGGCAACACCTTTGGCTTCTATGTGACGAGGCCTCGAAGGCAGGCTTAGGTTAGGCTGAGACACTTTTACGACACTGGTGCATCGTGGAAACCAGTACACAGTGGGCCACAAAGACCGGTGGAGGCGGCCAAAATTCTAGACGCGTTATGAGCTCCAGAGTAGCTAAATGGAACTCGAACCGAACGTGTGAACCCACCAATGGATTCCTCATTCGGAGAGCAGTCCATTGGTGGGTTCGCACGTTCGGTTCGAGTCTCATTTAGCGACTCTGGAGCTCAAAACGCACCAAGAATTTTGGCCGTCTCTACCCTCTGGCCAACTGTGCAGTGACTGCTTTATGGGGCAACACACACTAAATATTTTTGTACACATTTTGTGTCCAAATTTGTACAAAATTTGATACAATTTTGTACAAAAATGGCGAAAAATGTGCAGTTTTTCGTACGAAAGGTAAGAAAATTTCGTGGGCACAAAAAACTGTGATGTCTCGTACAAAATTGTACATAACATTTAGTGTGCACTCACCTCGAGGCCCCGCCATGCGCGGGAAGTTGAGCGGCCGGCACCGGCAGGCCTTCCACACCCTGTTGGCCTCGCACTCCGTGGCGCACGTGTCGTAGCTGTAGGGCTCCGAGTCCGACACGGGGTTCTCGTCTTCGAACAGGCAGCGGCGTCGCTGCGGCGTGACGTCACGCAGCGAGGGCGACGCGTTGCGCGTCGAGGGCACCACCTGCACCAAGGGGAAATCACTGTGAATTTCAGTGTACAAATCGGATGGACTTCAGTTGAATTCCAATTAATTTCAGGCAAAAACTACTGAATTTCGAGAAGAATTTCGATGAATTTAACACATTTTGATGAATTTCAACGAATTTCACAAGGTTGATGAATTTTGGTGTAAAAATTTGGCTGGCGTTATTTCTCCTTGACCTGCACCATGGACTCCCTGCCGATGGAGATCATGGACTGCGGGGTGCGCTCCGTCGTCATCTCGCCGCTGTCGTGCACAGCACACTGCAAAGGGGACACATATGCTGGAATGAGAGTGGAGCTGCACTGGGAATCGGGGAATATGACGTCACGTTCGTTTGAACGTGAATCGTGTCACGTTCGTTTGAATAAGTACTGTGCCTCATTCGTTTGAACGTGAATCCGGCCGCATCCAGATCCGGGCCCAGCTGATTCGCGTTCAAACGAATGTTACTGGGTATTCAAACGAACGTGACACGATTCACGTTTAGGCGAACTTGACGTCACATTCCCCGATTCCCCTGCAGTGTGTACTTCGCAGGCAAAACGGTTCACTGTTAGAAATCCAGCCGTTTTAGAACGGAAAATTCGTGCAAAGTTTAAAAACGACTACTGATGTTCTCAAACGACAAATCTCTGTTTTAAAACAAAAAACAATAATTCTAGAACAAAATTTTACCATTTGGTAATAAAAAATGCGCTTCCAAAACAAAAATCTGTTTGGAAACAGAAATTACGTGTTCACAAACGAAAAAACATCATTCGCACAACGCCCTTTTCTGTTATTTCCATTAACGGTAGGCATTGTTTTAAAAATTTGCGTTACTTTTTCCGTTTGAAAATGGTGCAAGTCATTCCTGCCTTTGCTCGTGATTTTCACCGAACTGGTTTCAGTTACTGACGGCATTACAATTCGAAATGGTCATCCGACATGTTGTATATCATATGACACTCTCAGGTTAGACCAAATATTCCTCGTTTCCCGGCAACAAGCAAAAGTATTTTGGCTGCTTACGGCTGAACCGCTCTGTTTGAGAACGGAGGATTTTTAACAGTGTTCTCACCAGCACGCCTCCAGAGGCGAACGGGCCCCAGTAGTAGTCTTCCGTGTTTGCGTGCAACAGCACAGTCAGCCCAAGAGGGTATCCGAAGAAAGGAGTCTTCAAAGGAGAACTTTTGGGCTTTGATGGCTGCACAGCTAGGCTGGAAATGACGAAACAAGAGGTCGGTCGGTTACAGGGTTGCCTCCTCTACCACCTATCCAACTTTGAGAATGAAAGAGTAATGATCAGGACTAAAACTTTAGGTGGGGAATTCTTTACCGCCCAAATTTGGGTGAGAAAGAGTTTCTTTTCCCCGTTGTTTCGGTAGAACAATTTTGAACGGTGTAAAACTGTGAAACTACGCACAAACATGTACAAATACATTTTGAGCGCACTTACGAGAAGTCCACATCCGAGTTGAAGGAGCAGCAGAAGCCCAGAAAGGTCATGGTCGTGGAGAAGATGGTCGCGCACTCCACCGCATGGCCCTCCCAGCTGCACCGCTCGAGCAGCTCAGAGCACGTCTGCCCCACCTGAACAGCCATGCACTGCCGTTTCATTCCATTTGCTACATAACGTTCAAAAGTCGGTCCCACAAACCCCACGCCAGGTCACGAACAGGGGGTGGCAACTGCCTAGGGAGAGCGTGAAGCGATGCTCGCGCCGTCAGTGCAGACAGAGGTTGCGCACTTCTTCGAGATTATGAAAACTGGACTGTCTTTTTCAAAACGCTTTTTGCACAGATGGAAAGAGCTTAAAGTTTAGGGTGCATTAGGATGATTGCCCTTCTCAAAACTCCCACCTTACCTAAAAATTAAGTTAAGTGAAAACACCGAAAAACACGCATCATATGCAGGAAAAATCTCGTAAAGGTTTCCTCCCTCACGTTAATACCCAGTGAGAATTTGAGCAATTTGAACACAGCAAAAGCAGAGCCAGGGATTTTCAGGCGGCTCCTAGCAACTACAGACCCCTTTATCCAGGGTGGGTCTGGGAATCTCAGGAACTGCTTTTACCGTGAAAGTGCTAAAAATGTTATGCTATTTGGTCATCTGGTGACTAGAAATTCCAGGGATTTTTAACTTTACATAACATTTAACATACCCTGCTTAACATACGACGGTGTTCGATAAAGGTTAAGGGTATAGACTGTCACAACCACTTCCAAATACAAATACAAGAAGACAGAATAATACCTCATCCTTTTCAAAAGAAATCAGAAGTTACGGGTTATAACTTTGACGCTTACGATGATGCCCTTTTAAGGTAAGTTAAGGATCCCTGAGAAATTCTGACAAACCTCCTTGAGCACTGCTTCTGGTGTCAGGTTGTTGTACTTGAGGATGGTGTCCAGGCGCGCTCGGCCCGCAATATTCTTCCCCAACTCGGCTGAAGACAGCAACTGCCCGAGCAAGGGCAGGAGTCGCATAACGTCGTGCTGTGACATCATGAGCGACTCCGGGATCTTACTGCAATAGTGAAGTTCGAATACTTCGATCAAGGGGATCTCCAAGGTTCAGTCAAACTTTGGGGTGCACAGTGGGCCAAAAGATCGGTGCAGGCGGCATAAATTCCAGACGCGTTTTGAGCTCCGGAGTCGCTAAATGGGACTCGAACCGAACGTGTGACCACCAATGGATTGCTCTCCGAACGAGGAACCCGTTGGTGGGGGTCACACGTTCAGTTTGAGAGCGATTCTCACGTTTCGGGGTAGTTTCGTTTCTTCTGACTCCTGTGCCCAAACGAGCGCAGATATCGACATGGGGTTTGTTTCTGATGTTAGGGAGGGCCATTGCCCACTAAACGCACACATTTCGAATAGTTCACGTTCGTTGGATTGGTCTACGTAGCGTTTGGAATACCCCAAATGTAACTTCCGTGATTGTCCAAAGAGAACATACTCGAACTTCCCGCCCCCAGTGTGGCGGTGGGGTTCGAAAATGCTGCCAACTGTCGATGGGGATTCGAAGCTTGGCATGTCTCGAGCTAATTTCAACCGAAGACCAATACGCCAGACTTCTTTCAAAGGTACTTATGCTGCAACGAAAAATGTCCTCCGTATAGTCAATTTCACTACACTAATTTCGAAAAGGCAGCTCTGGACTTCTCCCCAAGCCAAACTTTTAACTTTCCATGACACAAGCCATCAAAGTGGAGTCCCTGGGATATAATTGCATGGGTCGCGGAAATCTAAGATGCTGTACACGGTCTCAAAGCGGGCTAGAGCATTATAAAATGGCGTGTATCAACAATTACCTGTAACTTCCGTGGCACCCTTTACCCAATGTTGCAGCAGCACTAGGTGAAAAAATTTTCCGCTTAAATGTCGGGCTTAGAGTATCATTTGACCCTGGAACAACTTTTAAGCCACAGCAAGCCCGAGTCAGTCGTTAAAGCCGATTTTCACACTTTGTAACTTCCGTGATAACGTAATTTCCGTGATCAAAACACCCACTAAAACGTATGGGGATACCTTATGGCTCATGTTTTTAGGAAGGTAGTACAAGGTCTTTACTATAAATACCATTGCCATAACTCTAGTATCATCCTGGACCCCAATAATCAGAAAAACTTAATTGGATATTTCTCACTTTCGGCAAATCAGAGACGCCAAAACTACCCCGAAACGTGAGAAACGCTCTTGAGTCGAAATTAGCGACTCTGCAGCTCAAAACGCATGTGGAATTTTTGCCGCCTCCACCGGTCTTCTGGCCCACTGTGGGGTGGATGTAGTTACATTCTGTCCACCAGTCTGCGCGCCTTGGAGTGAAATATGCGGTTGGCGTTGCAGACGGTGACTGCGGGGAAGGGGACGTTTGCCACTTCGTAGAAAGCAGACTCCACCCGCGTCATGGTGGGGTTGCCTTGGAACTTGTACAGCAGGTACAGCATCATGTACACGGCTCCCGCCAAGCAGACGACCTCCGTCACTATCCACAAGAGCCTGCAGCACAATTCGCAGAAAAATGTTACAAAGTTGGAACGGCGTGTTGCGGAAAAGACCAGAACATTCAAAGAAAATTGACAATTTCCAATACTCTCAACCCATACGCAATGAGTACGCAGTACATGGTTAGTGTCAGCATGACAAATGAGACCTTGATACAGTACATGTATGCTATGTAGAACACTCTCGAAGCTATACTGACATTTTTGTCGGTACTTTTACCCAAAAATTATTCCCATGTCATTTATGAACAATTTTTTAGATATCTTACTGATAAAAATCTGTTTATAACGTATTGACATTTTGTATCTTAGCCTTACCAACAAAAATCTGTCACTACACTGGTGCCAAGGAATGTGACGTCACGTTTGTTTTCACGTGAAAACGGCGATGTTAGTTTGAGCGTGACAAACGGTGAAAATTTACAGTCAAACAAATGTGACGCACCGCTTTGTCACATTAATTCTGGTGTGACACGCAATCAGCTGTCGAACTGCCACATTAAAACGAATGTGACACATGGTACCCAAGTACACATGTCGTGTCATATCCAAACCAATGTGACATCGTTGTACTGTCACATTCGTTTGAATGTGACATGCCCACTTTGTCACATTTGTTTGAATGTGACACGCCATGATTGTCAGATTAAGGGGAGGTTCTACTGAAAATCTTACTTTCTTCAAATTGAGTCCCATTATCAATATTCATTTTAAATTTAAAGTATTTCATAGTAAATAGTTAAATTTGAAGTTTGGAGAGCAATACCTAGCCCCCAACCCAGTCGAAGAGGAATTTTCTGCTATTTCCAGTCGTAACTTAAAAAATTCTCCTACGCAAAGTTTTTTAACGTAAACTGATGTTCTGGGCATTTTTCACTTCTTTGGTTCATAATTGATAAACCGTGGCATTAGTAAGATACTGGGACCATTACAAAACCATAAGCTGTGTTTTTAAGACAGCATGTCAATAAAATTTCAAGAAAATGTTAAAATTTCTGATATTTTAGTGACTTTTTTTCTGAAAAGCAACGCCAAAATAAATTTGTTGGGTCCCATGTCTTGGTGATGCCACGCTTTATTGCATATGAGCCAAAGAAGTGAAAAATGTCCAGAACATCAGTTTACGTTGAAATACTTTGCGTAGGAGAATTTTTTAAGATATTGCTACAATAGGCTGAAAAAACCTCTTCGACTGGATTTGGAGGGAGGTATTGGGCTCTAAATTTCATGTTTGACTATAAACTATGTATTACTATACATCTGCAACAAATTTTTACACTGGGTCTCAATTTGAAAAATGCAATATTTTCAGTAGAACCTCCCCTTAAGGGGTGTCACGTTCGTTTCAATGTGACAAAGTGGGATGTCGCATTCAAACGAATGTGACAGTACATGGGTGTCACATTCGTTTGGATGTGACACGACATGTGTACTTGGGTACCATGTGTCACATTCGTTTTAATGTGACAGTTCGACAGCTGATTGCGTGTCACACCCGAAGTAATGTGACAAAGCGGTGCGGTCTGTCACATTCGTTTGACAGTAAATTTTCACCGTTTGTCACGCTCAAACTAACATCGCCGTTTTCACGTGAAAACGAACGTGACGTCACATTCCTTGGCTACCAGTGTAGTTATTATTTAAAAGAAGCACGGAGGCCCCAATTGACAATATTTGAGATCTTCTGGGACTAAGACAAAAGTGTTAAAACTGATAGAACCAAAAATATTGTCAATGAAATCGTGCTACCATGAAACTTATGAAAGCTTCTTATTCGTGGTATATGGACAAATTTCTAAGTATTATTGTTGCGTAAAAAAATTCATATGCTGCTTAGGAAATATTGTGCTGGTGCTATGAACAAAAAATCAATTTGGCTCTGAGAGTGAAGGCTTTAGCATGTAGGGTCCACTAACCTCTCGATCCAACGCCGACCATGCTCACCGATGTAGCGCACCCCGTGGATGGAACTGTTTTCGGAAAACTCGCCGATCGTTTGTCGCACAGCACTCTGCAGTGGCAAAGCCACCATGGCACACTGTCAAACAAAACTGTTGAAATGTAACAACACTTTTGTTGTTAAGTTTGGTAGCAGCAAGGATTTGGGCGTAGCCAAGCACGTAAAAGACAAAATGTCACGTTCGTTGGAGCATTGTGTCACATTCATATGAATGTGAATAAGCTAATTTATGACCGGTCCACATCGACGAACGTGACACAATGCTCAAACGAACGTGACATTTCGTCACTTTAGTTTTAACGTGATGTTACGTTCCTAGAATGAGAGCGTTATGATGCCTTTATGGGGTAAGTTAAGGATCCCCTGGTCAGTGCACCCTTAAGTGCTGCTCTACGTTTTGTACTCAGTACAAACTTCAGTAATCCGTGTGGGTATTCAGTAAGTACACACTTAAGTTTTCACTTCGCTGACAAGGGAACCTATTCAGGGGGTACACTCAGATTTCGACCAAACTTTTTTTTTCGTAAGAATAACATATAAGATTAAGAATGCACCCCAAAGTTGGTGCCAAGATACATATCCACACCCCTCCTGACTATTTTTAACGGAAAAAAGGGGTAAAATGGCCCATGATTTTACGTGCAACGAGCAGATTTTCGGTCGTAATTGGGCAGTCGCACCAAATTTGTGCAAAATATGATAATATATGAAACAGACCAAAATTTTCTCTCATTTTCGTCACAAGGGGACCAAACATTGAAGGAAATGACAAAAAACTCGACTTCAAATTTTCCGATTCGATGTCCGAAAATGACCCATACAATGCAAAAAGGCTTATTTTACCCCTTTTTTAGGTTTTAAAAAATTGGTAAAGGGTGTAGATATACAGTCTTCATCGGCAAAGAGTCGACGGATCGGGACCGGACTTCGACTCTTTGCCGACACGAAAACCGAACAGCACATGTTGGTAGACAAAAGATCCGGTAGTGCTCCGAGCTGGGGGGGGGGGGGGGGGGGGGGGCATAAGACCATTGTGGCTCGAGCTTGCCCCCGCCGCATAAGCGGGGACCGTCGCACAAAGTCGACTCTTTGCCGGTCGACTCTTTGCCGATGAAGACTGTATATCTTGGCACCAGCTTTGAGGTGCATTCTTAATCTTATATGTTATTCTTACGAAAAAAAAAGTTTGGTCGAAATCTGAGTGTACCCCCTGAATAGGTTCCCTTGTGAGTTTCGCGCAACTCAATCCACAAAAAAAAACACTCCGTAACAATTCAGTGCGCGTCGTCACCTAGCTGCAGGTGCACGGCCGGGGTGGCACGGGCTACCCCTGGAGCGACTGAAGGTCGGGGGCGCCCAGTGCACCGCCTCCACTGCGGGGTGCGGGTGGCGATCGCGTGACCTTGGACTAGTGGCCGCTGCCGAGTGCCGGCCGCTTCCGCCCCGCACAGTGTGCCAGAAGACCGGCGGAGGTGGCCCAAACTCTAGACTCGTTTTGAGCTCCAGCGTCGCTAAATGGGACTCGAACCGAACGTGTGACCCCACCAATGGATTGCTCTCCGAACGAGGAATCCATCGGTAGGGTCACACGTTCGGTTCGAGCCCTGTTTAGCGACTTTGCAGCTCAACACGCGTCTAGAGTTTTGGCCGCCTGCTCCGGTCTTCTGGCCCACTGTGCCCCGGCCCGCCACCCATCGACCCCGTCATGGAGCCGTCATGTACAAATAAACGCATTCAATCGCACTGCAGGCAGTGGCGGATCCACAGACGCCCTGGGAGGGGGGTCAAAGTTGTATTTTTGCCTACTTACAGGGGCAAAGTGTTGCTTTTTGCCTGCTATCTAGGGGTCCAGGGAGTGGCAATTGTCCTTGCCGTGTGGCCCACCTGTGGAGTCCACCTCAGAGAGAGAGAGAGAGAGAGAGAGAGAGAGAGACTGCGCTCAAATTCGTGCATTTCGAAACGCGATTTCGTGCAAAGCTATGCATAAAACACTTTCTTGGTAGTGTCGTGTGCACACCTCACCCTTTACCATCAGTAGTCAGTGTTAACATGTTGCACACTGTGGCAAAAAGGTACGGAAAATCCTGTTAATTTTTTTGCCAGTATTCTCCGTAGCCCTCTTATCAATATTCTCCGTAGGCTCTTACAGTATTCTCCGTAGGGCCCTACAGTATTCTCTGTAAGTCCTCACAGTCTTCTCCGTAGGACCTCGAAGACTGAATAGTCCTACGGAGATCACTGTAAGGTCCTACGGAGAAGACTGTGCGGTCCTACAGAAAATACTGTAAGAGCCTACGGAGAATATTGATAAGGGGCCTACGGAGAATTACCACAAGCTGTTTACAGAATTTTCCGTAGCTTTTTGCCACAGTGCAGCAGGTCTCAGGTCTACTCAGCAGGTTTTTTTTCCTTTCTTTAAATTTAAATCACCACTGACATACATACGTGTACTCTACCGTCCCATCGAAATAGTTCTTTAGAGTGTCCGAGACCAGTGGGTCAATATTGTGGCCAGGGAAACTTCCGTCGTGTATTTCCTTTTTCCTTTTTTAAGGCAAATTTGATATATCGGTCAACAAGCGCCGCTGCATGGGTCAGTGTGTGTGAGTGTGAGAGAGAGAGAGAGTGTGTGTGTGTGTGTAGGTGTGTGTGTGTGTGTGTGTCATGTCCAGCCCCTCCTCGACCCGCTTGGGCACGTGCCGCCTCACGTGCGCTTTAATGTCCACCGCTGCGCCACAAACCAGTGAAAACTGGAGGCGGCTGGGGCCCCACCTGTGGGAACGCGGGCGGCTGCTGTCGGGGCAAAACGGTTTCATGATACCCGGGGAAATCACTTCATGGTCCGCCCAGTAGTTTAATGCGGTGAGTTGCGAAGAACGGGCACATTTAGGGATCCGATCGAAGCTGTGTGTGTGCACTGGTAAAACTAAAGCGTAACTCTATGCTTCACTCAAGCATAAAGTTACGCTTGAAGACGTTACGCTTGAAATGAAGCGTAGTCTTGAAATTCCCCCATGCATTAGGGGAATCTTGGTGGATGAGCCAATTACGCTTGATCTCAAGCGTAACTGATTACGCTTGAATACAGAGGGTAATACTACGCTTTAGTTTTACCAGTGTGCGTGTCTCTGCCCGTGTGTGCTTCGGTCTGAGAACTGTACTCTTAAAATAAAACCTTAAATTAAATGCACCTAAACCCTCTTCATTTTAATGAAATGTTAAGGACGTTGAAACTCATAAATTATCACTTGTCAAATTTGGTTTTAACTTTGCAGAAGAAAAATTTAATTACTTTTTCAACTGGAAAGTATATGTTAACTGCTTCATAGGAAAGTTTCTTGAAATAAAGATGGATGCTTTTAACAGTGTTTCTGTCTTATTTACACTAAAACTACCGGTACACTGTAAAAAAAAAACTACAGAAGAAAACAGAAAAGTTTCAGGGTATGCCAATTTAGAGTGTGGTCACGCGGAAAAATTAGTGAGGCTTCTGAGTCACGCCAAGGAGTGACTTTCTGTCATGCCAATTTTTTGGCGTGACACTTTATCCTTGCGCGATCCATGCCGTTACAGTGGCACGAAGTCACGACGATACATTTTCGGGGTAATGAACAAATGATCCAGGAAGCGGAAGAAGGGAATAACTTGACTTATCCCCAAATTGAGTTTTTATTTTATTATTGTGCCTTAGAATGGTTTACATCATTACACCAAATTATTTGACTGAATTCCAAGCAGTTTAGGAGAAAATCCACTTGGAAAAAGGGTATAACTCAATTTAACCCCTTTTACAGTCCAAATTTCATTGGAAAATGGAGATAACTCAACCTTGGTCTACATGAGTCCGTTTGACAAATTGGCAAAAGGATATAACTCAACTTGTGTTTTTATGAATCTAGTGAAAAAAGAATCAACTCAACTTAACCCCCCCTAAATTTTAAATTTCAATTTGGAAAAAAGAGCTAAGTCCAAAAAATACACCAGAGTAACATACACTTTATGCAGACTATTGTTCCACTTGACTTGTCTCCAAATTCCTCTTTGTTTAGGAAATATAAGGTGAGCTGACTCTGTTTTCCATTTCAACGGAAAGTGATAAGTCGCAGAAATCCTCTACGGAGTGACCTTACACTTTTGATTTTTTTTCCAAAAATTTTACTAATGCTTTTTGAAATTATTAACATGTCCAACATTCATTTGTTTCGTTTTAGTTTTCCCTGCTAACAGTTTTTTGTTTCTCCTGAAAAATGGCCAAAATTGAGTTATTACCTTCTTCCGCTTCCTGGATCAAATTTGTACACAACTTCTTACACATGTACAAATATGGCAAGAGTTACGGACAAAAAGTCCATGGGCATTTTGCGAGTGGAAGGTCGCGGAAGCGCCTGCAAGCAAGGCTGGTAGGCAGCCAGCCACAACGATATGCTTGGCGGGAGTGCCTACCTTGCAGTTCGCAGGCGTTGACCGCACTGTGGCAAAAAAAACCCTGAACGCTAACGCTACCGTGAAAGCAGATGATACTTATGAGAATGTTTATTTGAATGTATGGCGGTGTGATTTTATTCCACGATGAATACTGGTAAGACTCTACTGAAGATAAATAAGACATGGTGTCGTTTACAGTGAGACCAGCCTAAGGTCCCACTTTTTGTGACCGTTAAATCTGCCCCCTCCACCGCGAAAGTCCTCCCGCACCAGCCCCCGCGCTCCCCCCGGCCCTGTGGAGGGGGCAGTTTTAACGGTCACAAAAAGTGGGACCTTAGGCTGGTCTGACTATAATTTGAAATAACACACAAGTATCTTAATTTGAGTAAAACTTTCAGACATCTGAATGGTGACATTGTATTAAAATGTTCACAATGTCGGTGGGACACTCACATGTACGGTTTGTCCCACACTTACAAGAGTCGGACGTTATCTATCAGACCGGGACGCAATGGGAAAGATAAGCTAGAAACACAAATCCAGGCGCCGACCGGCTCGCTCGTCTCTTTGCTGTCAAAAGCGTCAAGCGACCAGCAGTGAGGCTCTTCCCCCCCCCCCCCCCCCTCTCTCTCTCTCTCTTCTCTCTCCCGTGGTTGCATGGAAAAGGGGAGAGGGAGAGAGAGAGAGAGAGAGAGAGAGAGAGAGAGAGAGAGAGAGAGAGAGAGAGAGGTGTCGCGGCCGCGGTGGGCCGATGCAGCAGAGAGCTAGTTCGGTGCCGCCAGTGCGTCGCCCGCTGGCATCTGTGCTTGACCCAGAAATGTCAGTGAGAGCGAGAGAGATGGGCGATAAGCTCGCTTCTCTTGGACGAACAGCTCAATAGATTCCTCGATCGGGGAGGAATCCATTGGCGGGGTCACACGTTCGTTTCGAGTCCCATTTAGCGACTCTGGAGCTCAAAACGCGTCTAATTTTCGCCGCCTCCACCGGTCTTCTGGCCCACTGCTCCGCGGGCCCGCGCGGGCTGCAGTGCGTTTCCGTTGTTTTGGAGAATGCAATCGTCGAGCCGCAGCGTGAGAGCCGCGCCCCGAGAGGTAGTATCTTCTCGGAAGAGCATCCGGCCGCCGGGTGGCACGGCTGACTCGTCGCTCTGTCTCTCTCGCACCTGTACGGCACGCCCCGTGAGTGCGAGAGAGACAGAGCGACGAAAGCAGTGCTCGGAATCAGCCTGCTGCGTGGCACTACTGTGATAAACATCTCTGCGGCATCCCCTCGCGCCCCGGTGCCCGAGGCAGTCTAAACACGCCCGCCGCGCCCTCGCGTCGCCTCGGGGTCATTCCATCACCTGCTCTGCAGCCCGTCACTCTGCCGGACCGCGCACCGATTCTGACACCTTGACGAGGAGAGCATACTCTTACCTCAGTGAACAGACGTACACATTTAAAACAGTGCACAAGTGGGCCAGAAGACCGGTGGAGGCGGAAGCCCAGACGCGTTTTGAACTCCGGAGTAGCACAATGGGACTCGAACCGCACGTGTGACCCCACCAATGGATTGCCCTCCGAACGAGGAATCCATTGGTGGGGTCACACGTTCGGTTCGAGTCCCATTTAGCGACTCTGGAGCTCAAAACGCGTCCGGAGTTTCGGCCGCCTCCACCGGTCTTCCGGCCCGCACGTGCTTGAGCAGCCGAACAATCAATGATCCCGACACAATAATAGGCCTTTTTATAAAGCCTAGGCCCAGCCTTGAGTTCCCATACACTGCCTAGAGCCTGCCCAGCGGCCCGGCCCGGGCGTAGACAAAAAGGTCACCCCCCCTCCCCCCTCCTCCTCCTCCTCCAAGGCCGGCGGCCGCAGCACGTGGCCCCCGAAGAGGCGATACCGGTTGACCTCAGTCTCCGACGCGCGGCTGAAGAGAGCAGACATGGCCGCGCTGGCCGAGGCGGCGGCTCTGGCCGCGGTGTGCGTCGTCGTGGTGCTGCTGGCGCGCTTCCTCGGCAGCTACCTGCACTTCAGGAAGCTGGAGATGGCCATCCCCGGGCCGCCGTCGCTGTTCCTCCTCGGCAACGCGCTGGACTTCGTCTCCGTGACCCCCGACAACGTGATGCAGACCGTGCTGCGGAAGCTCGCCGGCCGGACGGAGATGAGTCGCTTCTCCATTTTGAACAACCTGATCGTGGCGGTGCAAGAGCCCGAGCAGATCGACGAGGTGGTGCGCTGCAAGAAGTTCGACGACAAGCCCAGCTTCTTCTACAGCTTCCTCCACATCGTCGCCAAGAAGGGCCTGGTGCAGCTCAACGGCCCCGAGTGGAAGGCGCACCGCCGGTGGCTGGAGCCGGGCTTCAACGTGCAGGTGCTGAACCGCTTCGTGGACATCTTCAGCGAGGAGGCCAAGGGCTACGTGGACCGCATCGAGGTAGGCGTAGGGATTTAAAGCCTCGTAATATTACCCGTAATATTGGTAAGTAATATTGTAACTTACCGTAAGGTACCCAAAGGCAAAAATTCCGGTAATTTTGGGTAATAAAAACATAGCAAAATGCACTTAAAACTAGTAATTTCGATCAAAAACGTCGAGTTTCTTCAATAATGATGCTCAAGTTAGACCTACTAATATCCCGCAAAGGTTTTTTGAACGATTTGAGCTGGTTGAAGCTTCTGACTACCTTCTGTCAAAATGACTTCACGAGGCAAGGGCACGACATGACCAGCTCTGTGACAACGCTTATTCTGGTTTTCGTACATTTTCTCCATCATAGATCATTGCAAAACCTCTTTCAAGTCAAAGTAGCAGAATATCAAGTAAATTGAGCTCTAAGATGGTTTATACCAAAGCTTCCCCTAAAAACTAAGCCTTTTTCAATATTACCAAAAATACCGCGTAATAATACGGTATAATACCAATCTTACCGTATCTTACGGTAAGGTTTTTTTTTTATCACCAGTATTTTTAAATCCCTAGGTAGGCGAGGACGTGGACGTTGTCAAGACGCTGATGAAGGTCAACGTGCGGAACGTCCTCCGCACCTCCATGGCGGCGGACACCTCCGACTTCGAAGACAGGGCCATGGACGCCTTCCAGTTCGTCGAGGTGTTCCTGCGCTCCGTCAACAAGCGCGCCTTCAACCCGGTCCTGTGGTCCGATCGAGTATTCAAACTGACGCCACTGGGCAGGAGAGTGAGCGCCACCAAGAAGGTCATCGACGACTACTGCAGCATTTTCATCACGAGGAAGCGCGCTGAAATCGAAAACCACAAGAACGACGCTGGCTTCGGGCGAGGGCGCAAGACGCTCATGGACATCATGCTGGACCCCGACACTGGGTCGCAGAAGCTCATGGAGGAGGACGCCATCACTGACGAGTTCATAACATTCAGTGGCGCCAACGTCGACACGACGGTCTCGACGCTCAGCTGGACGCTCAAGGTGCTGTCGCTGCTGCCCGACGTGCAGCAACGAGTGCACGCCGAACTGGACTCGGTGTTCGGGGACAGCGACAGAAGCGTCTCCGTCGAGGACCTGTCTGAGTAAGTGCTGACAAAAAAAGCTAACGTTGAAGTACATGATAAACATAAGGAGGCATCGACACCTTAACTGTCATGTGTCTTAAAGGGCTAACAATCCATTTTCCGGAATTCCATGTTTTGTTTTAAGCACCTATTTTCTAATAACTTAGGATTCATTTTGAAAACAATTTAAAACAAAACACTGAACGCCAAAGATTACTTAAGATAAGTGGTTTCAAATTTTAGCTTTTAGAGATTTAGTTGAATGTTGATAGTTGATGTCCTCTGGCTTCCAAAAAAAACCAGTGTGTTCTAATCAATGAATGGAAGTAGCAGTTTGAAGGAAGCTGCGAAGTTTACGAAAGTGAATGGTGACTGGCGAATGGTAAATTATGTTCAGTTTTAAAACAGTAATTTGAAACTGTTCACAAATTTTGGGAGTTCTTCTCTGGTTAATTTTCGACCAAAATTATAAGTCGAAAGTAGATTCTCGATAAATGTTCAGCCAAGGGCGTAAGCGTTGAGCAACAAATTGAGCATTTGCGACCATGCCGATTTTTGTGAGGCTAAAACTGTCCCCACAAATCGGTTCCCAGACGATTTCACTTCAAATTTTAGGAAAATATATGTGGCGGGCAACATTTGCTCACAATATGAAGCAAATCCCATTGTGAGAAAAAAGTACGGAAAAAGTACGGCACATGTTTGGTCAATAATTTGCCTGGAACGTCCGTACTTGCCAACTACGGAACGTTTCGTACTTTTTCCGTACCCATTTACATGGGTTCATGGAGCAAGTACGGTGCGTACGGTACTTTTCTCCATACCTCCGTACTATATTTTTCTGTACCATTTCCGTACAAAAGTACGGAATTTTTTACAGGGCCCTAGGGGTCGGTGTAACTGTATGCAAATTTAGAACAGATGACCCTGTAACCTTGACCTTCTTTTTCTTTTCAGGCTGCAGTACCTCAATCGCGTGATCAAGGAAGTGATGCGCATGTTCCCGACCATCCCCTTCGTCGCCCGTCACTGCCACAAGGAGACCACACTGTGCGGCCACACCATCCCAGCGAACACCATCATCGGCATAAGCATCTTCTCGGCGCACCGCGACCCCAGGCACTGGGACAGGCCCGAGCAGTTCGACCCGGACCGCTTCCTGCCCGAGCGCAGCAAGGACCGCCACCCCTGCGCCTACATGCCCTTCAGCATGGGGCCCAGGAAGTGCATCGGCGGCAGGTACGCCATGATGAACATGACCACCTTCCTCGCCACCGCGCTCAGGGACTTGGAGGTGCTGCCCGTCGGCGACCACAAGGACCTGCAGAGCCTCATCGACAACATGACCTTCGACATTTCGTCCCACCTCGTGGGCGGGACGCGAGTGAGGTTCCGCCGAAGAAGTGCCAAAGCCGCCTGAAGCCGCAACCAAAGTTAATTCAGGTTCGCACTTAGGCACTAATTAGTTTTTTGTGCATAGCTTTGTAGGAAATAGGGCACGCGTGAACGCGTGACAAGGTACGTAGGTGAATTCAGTGCCTTCCGATGAGTGAATGTTCCTAGCAACGCACGGGGTTAAAAAGGGGTGAAGTGTTTTCGGCCCTTATTAGGGTGTCTAAGTACGGGGTGAACAGGCTGTGGGGCTATATCAAGACGTTTCTGCAGGTCGGGATTTTCAGACAACAAACTCTAAAATATATGACTTTCCATCTCTGAATATTCGGACCATCTACACGTTCTGAATTTTCAGACCACCATAGGGCGCCTGGGAGGTAGGCAGCCCTTTTGACCTGGTGATGGTTGGGTTGCCTACCCCGTACGGCGCTGTAGGGTGCAAGGTAGCAGCGCGATGCCGCGGCCAGGTGGGGGCGGCCAAAATTCTAGACGCGTTTTGAGCTTAAGTCTCTAAATTGGACTCGAACTGAACATGTGACCGTGACCCCACCAATGGATTGCTCTCCGAACGATTAATCTATTGGACGGGTCACACGTTTGGTTTGAGTCCCATTTAGCGACTCTGGAGCTCAAAACGCGTCTGGAATTTTGGCCGCCTTCGCCGGTCTTCTGGCCCACTGTGCAACAGTCTTTTCCGTAGGACCGTACAGTCTTCTCCGTGGAGCTTACAGTTTTTCTGGAAGAGTGTATAGTCCTACGGATAATACTGTGAGCTCTTGCGGAGAATTACTGGAAGGTCCTACAGAGAATATTCAAAAGAGTGTTACGGAGAATCATCACCAGTTATTTACAAAATGTTACGTAGCTTTTTGTCAAGTTTAGCAGGTGGGGTGCAGGTCGCGCCCTCACTTCTCTAGCACACTTTTTGCGATCATCGCGGAGCAAGCGTGACGAAACCCGGTGTTAAGAGAGTTTGTAGAAGAGCAGGACAGCCTACTATTTGAGACAGTGGACAACTGTCATAACCATAAGGTGTTATTGGTACAAACATCGTGGAAGTGGGTCAAGTCATAGACGCGCTGGCAAGCATAATGCTGAACCGTGCGTATTTTCAAAAATTGAATTTGAATTGGACGGATCAAATAGTGGGACAAATGATTATGGATGTGTTCAACGGGTTAGAAATTACTTTTACAGTTAGTCTATCATTTGTATTATCGAGACTCAGGGCTAGATATATTTGTTTATGTGAATTCCTTCTCTAATTATTAATCGAATTGTTGCTCTGGAAAGTAGGTTACTCGGCGAGATGTGAACTCTTTATTTGTATAAATTATGATGTAACAGATGCGGGTGATTTTAAATGTCATTTCCTTTGTATACTTAATTGTTTTTGTTCAGCTGTCAACTCGCCGTTGCTGCCTGGTTATATTGATTTTTATAATAAAATTTATTGAAATGTTGAGATTGATATTTTTACATGTGTGGCGCCCATAAAAGTTGAATTTTCACATACCAACATGCTTAAGACTGGAGCTGCCGGGGAAAGGATGATCCAGGAAAACTAGGATTCGTTTTCACCGTGTGAGTGCTATAATTCATCATAAAAGCCGTAGCCCAGAATTAAAGTAACCCAACTCAAAAATGCAAACACGAGGAAAAACGCACAGCTGTAAGTGCTAAAAGACATGGTGTATCACCATCCATTGAGTGGAAAACATTTGCTGAGAGACGGGGTGATGGTCAAAAGAAAGAAGCAACTGTCAGTTCCATTTCACCTTTTTGATTTTTTTTTATACCTTTATCAGCACTGATAAAGATTAAACATTCACTCATTTTTCGCAGATAAAGTAATGCTCCTCAGTGCAAGGATGATCGTTCCATTGTAAGTTTTGTGCCATTATTTGTACACAGTGGTCCTCACTGCCATTTCCAGAATCTTTATAGCGATTAGGTTCTACTTCGTGCCAGTTACTGTAGATAATGGGATAGCCCGTCGCCATCCAGCTAAAGTGTACGGTCGTACGGAGTATAATGTAAGGTCCTACGGAGAATACTGACAATTGATAAGGGGGCTACGGAGAACTACGGCAGGCTGTAAACAGAATTTTCCGTAGCCTTTTGCCACAGTGTATTTAGAAACAATTGTTAAATACTGGTATTCGTATACCTCAATAAAGTCGGGAATCCAATACTCAATATCAAATATCGGCATAGCGCTGAGAACTTGAGAGATCTTTCTCCTCCGAGATTGATTAGTTTGCTACTCTGTTGGTTCTCTTTCGGTGCGGGTGGTTGATATCAGGGCTGGGAAATACCTAGCTAAAAAGTACCTAGGTACTGACTGTACCTAGGTACTTTTTTGGTACCTATAACTGTACCTAGGTACTCAAGTCACAATTGTAACTGTACCTGTACCTAGGTACATTTTGGGCAGTAACTTTACCTAGAACTGCAGGTACTTTAACAGGTACTTTTAAGCGCGAATGTAGCGAAAGACTGGTAATGAGATGCGCTCAAAACAGTGCGGGGATAAAGAAAGACACTCAGAGGACTGCCTGTTTTCGAGGAAGAAACAGATATTCGGCCCCCTCACCTTTTTATGTGCCTCCTCCGTGCTCCATGGGACAGGTCTGGTCACCGTACGCACTGCTAAGGTGAACGCAGAGGACTTGCACTATGAAACAATGGACACATCTCAGCAGGGATCATAGGGTTTGTCCCTAAAATGCGTTACCGGAACCATCCCATTATAGGAGCGAGGTCAAGGCTGTTCCCTGGAGCTGCCGGCGTTGCGGCGTGACGAATCGGGGTTGTAAACAGCACACACGTTGGCATGACAAGGGTCACTGACGCAAGAAAGTTTAAAGGGACGAAAAAGTCGCGCGAGGTTTGTTTTGGTTGCGTTGGGCGGATGTGTTGAAATATCAAAATAACTGAAAGTACCTGAAAAGTACCTACCTGTAACTGTACCTAGGTACTGAGCTCGATCAAGTACCTGTAACTGTACCTAGGTACTTTTTTGATCCAGTATCTGTATCTGTACCTAGGTAAAAATATAAAGTATCTGTCCCAGCCCTGGTTGATATCTATCACGAATGTTGTCTTAAGTGTCCCTTCTTTGTCTGAAAGTGAGTCATACACGTACGTACATATTCAGCGGCTCAGATGGAGGAGATAGCTGCCCCCTCACATCTCTCTCTCTCTCTCTCTCTCTCTCACACACACACACACACGGCTTCTTATCTCCCAGCTCGAACTGTTTCTAGCCGTGGCTTTGGCCTTGAAAGTTCAGTCGCGGGTGTCGCTCTGTGACTGACACAAGCACCATGGCTGTGTTGGACGCGACCGGCGTGCTGGCGGCCGTGCTGGCCGCGCTGCTGGTAGTGGGCCCGTTAGTGAAACCAACCTTGCATTTTTTCCTGACGGGTTGAGCTTCTGTATTTTGGTAGTACATGTCCTAAGGTAACTTTTAAGAAGTGTTGCCATGTTGGCAACACTGGCAAAGGGCGTGGAATGGGTGGTTGCGTACCTATCAGGGGCAGACTCCGCAATCATACATAAATCGGCCTATGGAAGGAGAACGAGTTGTCGGACGATGATGCGGGGGGTCTCATTCGATTCAGCACACTTGAAAACGTAGGATTACATAATTTTTACATCCCCTAACCCCCACCCGAGCGCGTGCGTGTGTGTGTGAGAGAGAAACAGTCCTGGCAAGCGGGCGTTTTGGAAAAGTCGGCAATTGTCTGTGCGCGCATGTGTGTACGTGCGCGTATGTGTGTGTGTGTGTGTGTGTGGGAGGGGGGGCGTGCGTGTGTGTGTGGGGGGGGGGTTGAGTGTGTGAGAGGGCCAATTTGTCTAGTAAATACCGTTCTCGACGCCGTCGACGCTATGACTGTTCTACTGGAAAACAACATTAATCGTAAATGCATGAACCATAAAAGCCTTTATATCACGGTTAAATTTCAGACGTTTATATATTTTTTTGTTACGTAAAACTTAGCATAAACTATATTTATAACATTTTTTAAAAATGCAAACAATTTTTTTGCAGAAATAATTACATGCTTAACTGTACTTAAGACCTTACTTCAAGACTTGGCGACGCAGCCCATAGCAGACAAAACCCATTCGGAATGGGTTATAACCCATTTAGAAGGGTTGAAACCCATTCGGAATGGGCTGTGATCCGTTGGGAATGGGCTAAGACTCGATTGGAACGGGTTGAGACCCATTGGGAATGGGTTGAGACCCATTGCGAGTGGGTCGTGACCCATAGGAGATGGGTCCAGACCCATTTCCAATAGGTTACGACTCATTGGAGATAGGGGTTAGGACATTGAGACTCAGGGTTCGGTCAAGGGTCGCCTGCGAGGTAGGCAAAAATGTGGTGAAATTAGGTAGGCAAACGCGCTACACACCTTCTGAGAGTAACTTGTAAACTAGGCCAAATCCGACACCACCATTGTGTTCAGCGTCGAAACTTTGGTTTATGACGTCCATCGAGGAAGGACTAACCTTCTTTGGTAATGTTAAAATAACAAGAAGTCTAGTCTGAGTTTGGACACTTAGTGAGGGGTCAGACCAATTATGGGTGCAACCCATTTAAATGGGTACTTTTCATTCACCCATTACGCGGGTTGGATCCACAAGAATGGGTTGGACCCAATTAAATGCACTGGTAGCCAAGGAATGTGACGTCACGTTCGTTTTCACGTGAAAATGGCGATGTAAGTTAAAGCGTGAAACGGTGAAAATTTACATTCAAACGAATGTGACACACCGCACCGCTTTGTCACATTACTTGGGGTGACACACAATCAGCTGTCGAACTTGTGACACATAGTACCCAAGTACACAGTCGTGTCACATCCAAACGAATGTGACATCCATCTACTGTCACATTCGTTTGAATGTGACATGCCCACTTTTTCACGTTTGTTTGAATGTGACACGCCATGATTGTTAGATTAAGGAGTGTCACGTTCGTTTTAATGTGTCAAAATGGGCATGTCACATTCAAACGAACGTGACAGTACATGGGTGTCACATTCGTTTGGATGTGACACGACATGTGTACTTGGATACCATGTGTCACATTTTTTTTATGTGACAGTTCGATAGCTGATTGCGTGTCACACCCGAAGTAATGTGACAAAGCGGTGCGGTGTGTCACATTCGTTTGACTGTAAATTTTCACCATTGGTCACGCTCAAACTAACATCGCCGTTTTCACGTGAATAGAATCGTGACGTCACATTCCTTGGCTACCAGTGTGGGTGCATGAAAAGTGCTCATTTAAATGAGTTCACCAAATGGGTTTTGCCTGCTGTGGGTGAGGCGTGCCGCCGTAGCACAGCGCGGCTGATGCAAAGCTCGCAGGCACGGCTAGCCCACCCTTCTCAAGGCGTGCCCCCCCCCCTCCCCACAACCACCACACACACACACACACACACACACACACACACACACACACACACACCTAAACCAACACACTTCCACATACACAGACATGCGCACAGACGATTGCCGAATTTCCCGAAACGCTCGCTTCCCAGGACTGCTTCTCTCTGTCATACACACACGCATGCACAGTAAAAAATTATGTTGTAATTTAGCAGTAAATATGTTGCTAATTTTCTTAGCGATCAAAGTTGTTTTCAAATGACTTTCGTTGTTTACTAACGAGTTGCGTCGTTCGTCCACAAGATGTTTGTAAACCGGTAGTAGACAGCCTTATTTGCATCAATTTTTATTGCCGATTAGGTCACAGACCTAGTAGAGTCCCGGTTACCCCGCAGTAACCACTTCTTGATTGTCCGGGTTGTTTGTACGCAGCAAAATATTGTTTTGAAACAGCATAAGTCATAAAAATAATTAGCAACGAATTCGTCGTTTTAAAACAAGCAAACTTGTTCACAAACAACAGCATTGTCGAGGTTGGTAATTGTGTTGTTGTTTTAAAACAACAATTTTTAACAGTGTGGGTGGGTGGGTGGGAGGGGGACAAATAACGCAATCCTATGTTTTCAAGTGTGCTGAATCGAATGAGACCCCCCGCATCATCGTCCGACAACTCGTTCTCCTTCTATAGGCCGATTTATGTAGAATTGCGGAGTCTGCCCCCGACAGGTAGGCAACCACCCCTCCCACGCCCTTTGCCAGTGTTGCCACCGTGGCAACACTTCTTAAAAGTTACCTTAGGACATGTACTACCAAAATACAAAAGCTCAACCCGTCAGGAAAAAATGCAAGGTTTGCTATGATATCGTGCACTAACGGGCCCACTATGGGGGCCTTGTGGTGGTCGCGGCGACGGCAAAGCTACTGGAGCGAGCGCGGCGTGCCCACGCCGCCCAGCCTGCCCTTCGTGGGGAGCATCTGGCCCGTCATGACCGGCAGGAAGAGCTTCGCGCAGCACCTGTACGACATCGCGGACCATTTCCGCGAGCACGGGTACTGCGGTATGTTTTACACTATAAATGTCTTACAATGAAATTCGACCTATGTTATTCGCGTGTTACAGTGAATTCGGCGCAAGCATAATACGAAGCAATATTCCTTCGTAATACGAATCTTTTTAGCTTTTTCATTGTAAGATACAAAGAAAAACCTCCATAATACGAAGAAAAACCACCTTCGTATTATGCTTACGCCATTTCCTTCGTAATATGGGAAATTTCTTCGTAAGACATTTAGAGTGTAGAGATGAAAATGCCCGGAAAGTTTCCCGAAACATTGGAAATAAACAGTGTTTTAGCAGAAGGTACATTTACACTGAGAATGAAAAAGACATTATCAATACCCAACGAGGTTTTCTTTATTACCTAAATTTGGGCGAAGAAGGTTGTATCAGCTACCTCCAGAGTATTATGACCCAAATTTGGGTGATAAGGAATTCCTCACCCAAAATTTTATTCACGATCATGACTCTTTCATTCTCAGTGTATGTTCGTACACAGCTAAACGTACAAATAGAAACATAAATTAACTTTTTCTTTTCGATTTATTCTTGGCTTGGGAAAAATTGGAAAGATTCAGCTTGCAAAGTTGGCAAAAAGCCTGACTTTTCGCCTATAAGTAGTCAAATTGCATACGTTCATCGCTACGGGACGATGAGTCTCAGTCACCCATATTATTTCTGTAGCTGTCGGATATAACAGCGTCTCTACTATGGGCGAGGGGGAAATCACTCAAAAATTGTGACCCGACTACTCCCTATTACGTTCTATTACGCGTTTACGCTATTACAGAAGTCTTATTACGTTTGCAAATATCGAGATTTAAGCAAAAATCAGACCCTTTTAACGGAAAATTCAGAAAATTTGGCTATTACGCTATTACTATTACGCGTAATACAAGGAATTGGTGACCCGACTATTACGCGAGTGATGTCCCCCTCGACTATGGGATTCCCAAACATAGCCTACGTTGTTGTGTCAGATGAGCACTCATTTATACCATGTCCTTCCCGTACGTTTTGTGAGGTTGCAGTTGTGACCGCAGGGCTGCCAGTAAAAGTAAAGGCGTAACAAAACGCAAAATTTTTGAACTTTTTGAAAGTTTTTGGAAAATTTGCTCCTTTAGGTATGTACTCCGGGGTCCAGCGCACGCTGCTCGTCTTCGACCCGGAGATGGCCAAGCAGATCCTCTGCAAGGACTTTGGCAGCTTCCACGACCGCGGCTTCCCGACCTCGGACAGCGACCCCCTGAGCCAGCACCTCATCAGTCTGAGTGGTTCCAAGTGGCGAAACTTGCGCAACCGCCTGTCTCCGACTTTCACGTCCGGCAAGCTCAAGCTCATGTTCCCCCTGATGCGCGACGTGGGCGACCAGCTCAACGCCACGATGGCGAAGGAGGCCCACAAGGCCGGCGGGGAGGTGGTGCACTCAAAAGTACGCAAAAGTACAACAACAAATGTACACTGCTAATCCAAGTGTGGACCAAGTCCACGCTAGGAAACGTGGACCGAGGTGCTGTGGTCCACGCTTCACAGCGTTGAACTTCTCATAGGCCAATCACACTTCCAAGTGTGGACAATTCGTGGTCCACGTTTCCTAGCGTGGACACACTTGGATTAGCAGTGAATAAAAGGGTGATTCCGTGCGTAGGGGCCGTTTTAGCCACCTTAAAAAGTCAAGTAATCAATCTTGCTTGTTCAGCCGGAATTTGGTCTAGATGGCATCAATTGAACTCCAGGAAGACACTCTGAGCGTGAGCGAGCTAAAAGTTGACTTTCGTTTTCTCCCCCTATAAAATATGGCGAAATTTACTGAAAATATGACGGAAATTACGCTTGACGGAAATTACAAACAGGTGTTTCTGGCTCTTTGCAACTGCATATCGCCACAGAAATATGCCATAAGTTTGGCACACTAGTTCGACGTCAAGACACATCTTTTCACGCGTAGGATGTCTTTCAAAACCCAATAGACGAGGAGCGAGAGGGGCATACGGAAATTACACCAATTGTTACAACCCACCGATTTTACACACAACTTCCACTCGCACACTCACCCCTCTCACTCTTTCGCCACCGAAACTCGTTCACATGGTAAACAGACCGTGCTGATTCAAAATAGGGCGGTGGTTTTGAGCAGGGAGCACTCCTAGTAGTTTTTTTGGTGCTTACTTTGAAACCGCTAAGGTAAAATTCGGAGTACGGTGGACATTTAGTACGCGTTCTGAAAGTACAGTTCCAGTCAATATACGATCTTTAAATTCAAGCAAGATAGTCACTATTAGTTAGAGATTTGATGGGTGTGTGTGGAATTCGAAGATTTGAATGGAACGAAGAGTTATAGAGCCGCAAAGTTGGTGTAAGGTGCGAAAGGACATGACGGAACTTACAAAATCGACCCTTTTGGCCCCTCTCCCGCGTCACATGTTAGCTTTTAAGGTCCGAATACAAAGGGAACAAGCTATTCTATAGCCAAACAAGATTCTCACATGTATAAATGGACTGCACTCAAATAAGTTCGCTCTGGGGAGGGTGTGGACACGAAAACGCCCTCTACGGGCGGAATCACCCAAAAGTACAGTGAGCCCTCATTGCTTGTCCTGGAGTCAGGAGTTCCAGCGGACAAACGTCGAGGGACGGTGGTCATTTCCCGCCGTAATCCCTACCTGAAAAGTGTCAGCGCCGGGCGGCGTCTGGCCGGCGGCGCCTGGCCGGGGGGACGACTCAGGGACAAACAACGAGGGCTTACTGTACATTACGGATTGTACAAAGTTCAACGAGAATTGTACAAACCACAACGAGGCCTAGACTGACCAGCACTCGTCATGCCGGTTCCATTGTACTTTGAACAACAATTTTTTTACTTTGAAAGCACAATAAATTCCTGATAAAAAAAAAATTGCCAGGACCTTGTGTACGTTTGCTGTGGCTTTTTCTTGCAGTGTAGTAGTGACTTTTGTGTGTGAAGGAGGCCCAGAAGGCTGACGGGGAGGTAGACCTCTCCGCGCTGCTGCACCGCTACACCGTCGACATGATCGGCTCCATCGCCTTCGGCATCAACTGCAACTGCCTGGTGGACGAGAACGCCGAGTTCCTCGCCATGTCTCGCGGCGTGTTCACCACCACGCCCGCGCAGTTCCTCCGCTTCATGCTCATGGCCATCCACCCCAAGCTGGGTAGCCTGCTGCCCTTCAAGCTCGTCTTCAGCAAGGTGCACCGCTTCTTCCTGGACCTGATGCGCAGCACCGTGGAGCACCGCGAGAAGCACGAGGTGGTGCGCAACGACTTCGTGGACATCATGATGCAGGCAAGGGGAACAACAACAAAAAGAACACCTCACACTCCTAAATTTCTACAGAGAAATGCCGTGCAGTTATGATACCATGCTAATTTTCCGTACTTTGCGACACAAATCTATCCTAATGCAGAGACTTTTGCTCGTAATATGAGGAAATTGGTTAAGCTGAGAACTCTTCACCATAGGTTACCAGCTTCGCTGCGCTAATACTTAACTCTTTGTTCGTATTACACTCTAAATGTCTTGCAATGAAATCTGAGCTATGTTACATTGCATTCGGCAAAAGCATAAAACGAAGCAATATTTCTTCATAGAACGAATCTTCTTGGCATTTTCATTGTAAGATACAAAGAAAAACATTCGTAACACGAAGGAAAACCCATATACTTGCGCCATTTCCTTCGTATTCGGTAAAATTTCTTCGTGAGGCGTTTAGAGTGTATGAAGAAAAAGCTCAGTAGGATCTTCGGAGTGAAATTCATGAACAGTCGTAAACTTTAATCAAACTTCCTCAAAAACCATGAAATTTAGTCAACTGAAAAAATTCTTCAAGTTGTTGCTAAATTCGTGGAAATTTCACTAAAATTCATAGAAATTTATCCAAAATTCGAAAATCTGTACATTGAAATCCAAAGTTATTTCCCCTGGGATGCAGGCGCGCGACAAGGACCAGGGCGACCCGGACAACAACATCGCGCTCACGACGCCTCAAAAACCATGAAATTTAGTCAACTGAAAGAAATTCTTCAAGTTGTTGCTAAATTCGTGGAAATTTGGCTACAATTCGTGGAAATTTGGCTACAATTCGTGGAAATTTATCCGAAATTCGAAAATCTGTACATTGAAATCCAAAGTTATTTCCCCTGGGATGCAGGCGCGCGACAAGGACCAGGGCGACCCGGACAACAACATCGCGCTCACGACGCCTCAAAAACCATGAAATTTAGTCAACTGAAAGAAATTCTTCAAGTTGTTGCTAAATTCGTGGAAATTTGGCTACAATTCGTAGAAATTTATCCGAAATTCGAAAATCTGTACATTGAAATCCAAAGTTATTTCCCCTGGGATGCAGGCGCGCGACAAGGACCAGGGTGACCCGGACAACAACATCGCGCTCACGACGCCTCAAAAACCATGAAATTTAGTCAACTGAAAGAAATTCTTCAAGTTGTTGCTATATTCGTGGAAATTTGGCTACAATTCGTAGAAATTCATCCGAAATTCGAAAATCTGTACATTGAAATCCAAAGTTATTTCCCCTGGAATGCATAGGCGCGCGACAAGGACCATGGCGACCCGGACAACAACATCGCGCTCACGACGGAGGTGATGGCCGCGCAGGGCTTCATCTTCTTTGTGGCGGGCCTGGACAACGTGTCCAACACGGTGGCCTACGTCGTCCACCGCATGGCGCAGGACCCGGCGCTGCAGCAGCGCGTGGCGGACGAGGTGCTGGCCGTCATCAACAAGCACGCCGGCGAGGTGACGTACGAGGGCCTCAAGGAGATGGACCTGGTGGACCGCGTGCTGCAGGAGGGCTTGCGTCTTTGGTCGCCCGGCGGCCTCGCCATGCGCAAGTGCAACAAGACGACCATGGTTAGTCCAGTCATAAACGGCGCAAAGTGATGACCCCCTAACCCGGGGAAAATCCCGAACCATACCAAACTTTGGGAATCGTTAGGGATACACTCTAAATATGGGGTGCCCAGCAACTGGGCGCCTTTGTCGCCCGCCCCACTTTTTAGGGTGCCAAATGTCGCCCAGTTTCTGGGCACCTTTGTCGCCCAGTCTCGGGGTGGACAAATCATAACCGGCCCTCTCCCATGGTAGAGCATGCTCGGGTGTCTAGATCCTGGGCGACTAAGGTGACTAGATTCTGGGCACCTTCGGCACCTCAGTCGCTGCTGTGCCATGGGTGAAGGCGAGTGAAGGCAGGTTTCTTAATGGTTTGTCCACCCCGAGACTGGGTGACAAAGGTGCCCAGGAACTGGGCGACATTTGGCACTCTAAAAAGGGGGGCGGGCGACAAAGGCGCCCAGTTTCTAGGCACCCCATATTTAGAGTGTAGCTGTCAAAGGATGCCTCTCATCAAAATAAAAAAATCACACGGTGATAAATTTTTTACTGTAGGCCTATACACTGGTGAAACTAAAGCGCAGTGTTATTCTCCGTTCACTCTCAGCACGTTACTGACTTTTTGATCATTTTGTCAATTTGTGCAACTATAATACGTACTTTTCCTTTTTCAAAGAACTACTTCGAAAATCTTAAAAAATGTATTGACTATTTAGTTTTGTACACATTGTACTCATTCAAGTACACACTCCGAGGCGCCTGCTTGCTTAGGCAAGTACACGCCTCGAAGTGTATGCTTGTAAGCACGCGACTTGAGGAGTGCTGAGCACACACATAAGATTTGTGTGTGCCTTCAGGCTACCTCTAACGATTCCCAAAAGATTGGTACTGTTCGGAATTTGGTACGCGTCAAAACACCATTTCACCGGCCTAGGTGGGCGACGTGCTCGTGGAGAAGGACACCAACGTCATGATCGTGTCCCACTGCATGCACAAGAACCCCGCCATCTTCCCGGACCCCGAGCGCTTCGACCCGGAGCGACACACTGCCGAGGCCAGGCAGCAGCGCCACCCGTACGCCTTCATCCCCTTCGGCGAGGGCCCGCGCGTCTGCCTCGCCGAGCGGTTCGCGCTGCTCGAGATGAAGCTCGCCCTCGTCATGCTGGTGCGCGACTTCGAGTTCGCGCGCGGCCCCAGGTTCGAGGCCAGCCCCGCCGTCGACACCAAGGCCTTCTTCCCGAGGCCCGTCAACGGCTTCCTGGTGCGCGTGCAGAACAGAGGGTGACGACGGTCACCATGTCCAACGAATGCACTGCTAGAAATAACCACAACAAAAGTACACAAATTTCTGGCAAATTTTTTATCAGGTATTTATTGTACTTCTGAAGTACAACAATTGTTGTACAAAGTACAATGGAATCGGCATGACGAGTGCTGTGCAGTCCAGGCCTCGTTGTGGTTTGTACAATTTTCGTTGTACTGTGAACAATCCCTGTTGTACTTTTATTGTACATTTTTTGTTGTACTTTTGTTGTACTATCCACACTTTTTCTCGCAGTGTGTGACGTCATAGGTCTATGCGTCATTGTGGTCTATGCGAGGGATGAACCAGAAGTGTACTCGTGTGTACAAAGTTGCCCGTACTCAATACTCACACGTTACAAAGGGTGAAATTCACTACTTTTTTGACCGATTTGCCGTTGAATGCCGTTTAAAACGCTGAAAGCTTCAAAATGTGTTCAAATGTGAAATTTATGAGTAAAGCAGGGCGTACTCACCCGTACTCATGCGTACACCAGAACACTGTTAAAAAAAATATGAAAATTCAGACCGTTTTCGTCTTACTTGGTGGTCTGAATCGAAAATTCATACTTTGGTACGAATATTCAGACTAACTGTCAGAAAAGTGTGACTTGTTGTCTGAAATTTGAGTTCAGACCGGCAGGTCTGAAAATTTCTAGTGACGACTGTTAAGTTTTGTACCGGTTGACCGAAATATTGTACTTTGCCGTCCGAAACCTAAAATCGTACTGGAAAGTACGAAAACCAGCGGTACCGCCCTTTCTGTGGCCGCCCTTCAGCGCCTGTGGGCCGTGGGGTAGGCCACCAGCCCATCCTCCAACACACCGGTGTAGAGGCGGTGGCCTGCCTTGCCGGGGGCCATGGTGGGGGCTACCGGAGTGTTGCAGTATGGCCACTGCCTGCGTGGAAATATCTTTGATGTTCCTGTAGGACTATACTGTTTTACTATTTTATTGAATTTTTAAAATGTCCCATATTGACATTACTTGACATCCATTAATGGATTCATCTCAACAAGGTTTCGATGGGAAATGAAAAGTTTATTGAATTTTAAGAGCGCTCAAATGGCCAAAATGATCCATTCTATCGTATGATATGTGTTGACATTTTTGGTTCAATGTCCGGAAAGTGATGAAAATGTTGGCAACTTTGAAAATTCACTTAAACTCAAGCCCCTTAAAATTATAACTGAAGTACGGTATCCACTTGGTGGTGTTGTGTTTCTCACAATTCTTGTTGTACTTTATAGTCCTTGTTCTACTTTTGTTGTGCTTCTGTTGTACCATCTGCACTTTATTTTGCGGAGTGCATTCAGAGTGAGCCACAGTTGTTTGATTTATATGTAAGTTGATAACTTTTCCAGTCCACTAAATTTCAAAGTTTAATTTTGATCTACATTTGTTTGTATCCATGCATTGAGATGGCACGTTTCAGTAAGTTTGATGAACTCTTATCTCCCATTAAAGATTTGCTTGAAGTTAAGTCAGGTTTTCACAACAGGGGAAAAGGCAAAAAAGGGTAACGAATCAATTTCATTTTCTTGAATATGTTATTAAGACACTAATGTACAATCAACACTTTCAGAACATCTTTATAAAATAATACTAGAACAAGTAGTCAACATTTAATAACATAGATTAACAGTATTAATTTGAGATCAGTCATGATACAGCATGAGACTTATATTAAAATAAAAGAACAAAGTAAGGAAGCTTCTGCAGTGCAATACTATAGGTATTTGTATACTAAAACTTAAAATCACAATGAATCACTAAAGCAATGGAAATACATGCCGAGCCAAATTAGCTTTATCACAGAATATATCATGGTATGCATGAGAACCACGTAGTCAAGTACTTATTAAAAAGGGTCAAATGATTCTGAATTATCTATTCATTCGAGTCACTCTCTTGAAACAGCTGGCTCTGGGTTACATCGTAGCCAAAAATTAGCATGTGGTCCTCTGGTTGTCCGTGCCACTTACACAGGCGCCTCACATAGGTCCTTGCTTGCTCTTCGGCTTCAGCTTCAGTCCCTGCAAGGCACGAACAGAATTAATAAACATTGATCCAAGTTTGGAATCCGAATGAACTAGACTCAAGAGCAAATTTAGTGGCATTATTGTCTGAGATATGGTTGGTGTCACATATCCATCAAAGGGCAGAGAGTTAATTCAAATTTGACTTACCACCAACACCCAGTACTACAGCAAGCTGCTTTTGTTGCGTCTCTCGTTCCAAAGTGAGTATGTCGCCCCCAACATACACACGTGTGTCAGCATCGAAGTCCTCTACATTAGCTATCCAGCCATCCTCCAAAAAGATAACTGTCAAAACAACACAGCTGATATTGGGGTCCACGGAAAATTGGGTTGCCATTGAGAAGTCGGTGCAACACAAACGACGGAAGAAACTGGACGACTGATGGCGGCGGAATCAGCTGATTGATGGCTACTGAAGTGGTTTTGGTTTTCTATTCATAACCTCTAACTTCACAACAGGTGGGCGAAAAGAAAACGAAGCGCGAGAAGGGGGAGAAGAAGAAGAATAAGAAGAAGAAGTAGGGGAGGGAGGCCAAAAGTAAAGAAGAAATTAAAGAAAAAGAAAGCAGTGGTGTGGTGTGGGTTGGTTGGTTAGGAGTAAGAGTTATCCAAAGTTTTCGTTTCTCGTTCTCCTGTATGCCATTTGTGCAAACAGCTTAGTTTGGAAAGAGCCCTGTTAATGGAACTAAGGTTAGATATTATTCTGAGATTGACAAGCAGTTTGCTACCACAATGGACATGTTATTGCTCAACTGGTTGAAACAGTTAATTTTTGTAATGGTATTGAGTTAAAATATAAAATAGTTAATAAGTCTGCAAGTTATAATTTGCACCTGAGGTACTTTAGATTGAGTGTTATGAAGGAATAGAAAGAGCTTGTTTAAATCTGTTAAGGTTAGGGAGCAGGATAGAAGCTACGAATCAAAGGTGGAGGTGTTCAGTGTTATCAGTGTGGAGTATATTTGTTTCGGCTGTCTTTACAAATTTAGCTTCCCCACCGTGACAACTTAGCTTCACTCTGTTATACCGAATGACTTTTACCTTTGCGTCTTTGCTTCTTTAAATCTTACGCTGCTCTCAGTACTAAACGGATTGAAAGAAGCTCTTTTTATTCCATCATAACACTCGATTTAAAGTACCTCAGGTGCAATTCTTTTACTCACAGGCTTATTTACTGTTTTACCTTTTCGCTTACTCAGTGCCATTACACAATTTACCTGTCTCCATTGTGGTAGCACCTTGAATGACGATTGATTGATTAAATGTTTGACTAATTCTAACCGAGACTCTATTTTTGCAGATGAATAATTTTTAACTTTTATTTTACTTTGTAATGACAAAGCTGGCACTGCATCTTCAACATAGGTATCAATCTTGATACCAAAGATATTGGATCAGTCTCCATTCCTTTCTTTCAAGCATCTATGACTGTCCTAGGATTATTCTGCAGCTGACACAGTTTATTTAACATGGGTAAGAAATGACTTGCAAAAGCAGTAGGATTAATGGACAATAGTCAACAATACTATATCTAACTACAACTTCTGTTGCAGATATAAACCCCGATATTTTATTGTACATTTTGTCACCATGAAGCCCGGAGTGTAACTAGTCATTTGCACCACATCAGATGGCATCGCAACCTTTTCTATTGTGGATTGGATCACTGTCTCCGTTCCTTCCTTTCATACATCTTTGACTGTCCTTGGATTATTCTGCAGCTCACACTGCTTATTCAACATGGGTAAGAAATGACTGGCAATAGCAGTAGGATTAATGAAAGTCAACAATACTTTTTCTTATTAGAACTTCTGTTGCAGATGTAAACCTGATATTTTATTGTGAATTTTGTGGCCATGAACCCCATCACAACCTTTCTAAATTTATCTATTGTGGATCGGGTCACTGTCTCCGTTCCCTTCCTTCACACATCTTTGACTGTGTCCTGGGATTATTCTGCAGCTGACACTGCCTTCTCAACATGGGTAAAAAATGATTACGAAAAACAGTGCAATGAATGAAGATAGATTGATTGAATGTTTGACTGATTCAAACCGGGACTCAATTGTTGCAGATGAATAATTTTTAGCTTTTATTTTACTTTGTGATGACATAGCTGGCACTGCATCTTCAACACAGGTAAGAAATGGCAAGCAAAAGCAGTAGGATGAATGGACATTAGTCATAATACTATTTCTAACTACAACTTCTGTTGCAGATATAAATCCTGATATTTTATTGTGAATTTTGTCACCATGAAGCCCGGAGTGTAACTAGCCATTTGCACCACATCAGATGGCATCGCAACCTTTTCTATTGTGGATTGGATCACTGTCTCCATTCTTTCCTTTCATACATCTTTGACTGTCCTTGGATTATTCTGCAGCTCACACTGCTTATTCAACATGGGTAAGAAATGACTGACAATAGCAGTAGGATTAATGAAAGTCAACAATACTTTTTCTAATTAGAACTTCTGTTGCAGATATAAACCTGATATTTTATTGTAAATTTTGTGAGCATAAAGCCCGGAGTGTGACTAGCCATTTGCACCACATCAGATGCCATCGCAACCTTTCTAAATTTATCTATTGTGGACTAGGTCACTGTCTCCGCTCCTTCCGGACAGAGAGCTGCTTTCGAAGCCATGTTATTAGGAACCACAAGGTTTACTGTAGCAACCGAAGAACCCCCAATGCCCCGATCCCTTCAGATCAACATGGAAAGTTTGTCTGTGGAGTTCAGCATTGTCGCACCGAATTCTTTGACCATAGAAAATTGATGAGTCATCTTCGGACAGATCACTTGGATAGTGATTTACAGATTCCTTGTCCTTTTAAGAATTGTGGTAAAACATTCACTTCTTCTCACTCCTTATCTGGGCATATCTCCAAGAAACATAAGAAGGCTTGTCAGGAACAGGGTACAGGTCAGAGTGTGAGAACTGAACCAGTTGAGCTTTATAATTTTGTACAAGAACTACCAATTGACGTGGAAGAAAACTTCAATGATATTGATGTTGCTAGACCATCTTCCAAAGAAGAGACCCTCATCGGCCTTGCACAATTTTACCAGAAGCTGGAATACAAGCACATGGTGCCTGCTTCAGTGACCCAGTATATATCATCAGAACTGAGATATTTACTGAATGATGTGAATAGAACATTTTTAAATAATGTTACAGCTGTCTTAGAAAGTGAAAAGCTACCACCTGGCCAAATTTCTGATATTCTCTCCAGTGTTGTTGAAAAGGATGATCTGGCGGGCACCTGCAATGCTTTGCGCTCATCTTACCTAAGGAAGAAGTTTTATAAGGACCGTTTTCATTTTGTTTTACCTGAACAAGTTCCTCAAGAAAATGGGTCATTTTTCTACTATGTTCCAATTGAGCAGACTCTTCAGGCTGCTTTTAAAAACAAAAACTGGGATTTTGCCTCATACAAATGTCCAAAACCAAATGAAAATGGATTACTTAAAGATTTTACTGATGGAGAAGCCTTTAAGCAGAATACTTTTTTTCAAGAGAATCCTGATGCCATCCCTTTGATTATTTATCAAGATGGATTTGAGCTAAGCAATCCCATTGGACCAGCAAAACATTTGGAACATCAGTTGGAAGGTATCTATATGGCCTTCGGTAATTTACCTTCCAAAATTCGTTTTGAAAAGGATTCAATACAGCTAATTGCACTGTGCAAGAAGAATGAATTTAGTCGCAAAGAAGTTTATGCTCAGATCACTGAAGATATCATCAAACTTCAAGAGTCTGGAACAGACATTCCAAATGTGGGCAATGTTAAAGCTGGACTTGCTTTTGTTGCTGGTGACAATTTAGGGAGCCATGGACTGGCAGGGTTGGTTGAAAACTTTAGTAGGTCCACATACTTTTGCCGTTATTGTCTAGTACAACGAAAACTATATTATAGAAGAGGAGGAGAAACCAGAGTGTTTGCAACAAGAACTGTTGAACAATACAACAATGCTGCACGGAAAGCTAAAGTTGATCCATCAGGAAAGATAAAAAGCTTTGAAGGTGTTAAGTTTGATTCTCCTTTCAATGCGATTCCTGGTTTCCATGTCTGCACGGGCTTGCCACCATGCTTGGGGCACGATTTAATGGAAGGTGTAATAGCCCATGATTTAAAACTGTTCATACAGTATTTTGTTAGAAAAGGATGGTTTAAAATTGAAGAACTAAATGATATGATCAAAAAATTTCCATATGGCCTGGAGGATAGGAAGGATCGGCCTCCAATCATCAAGAAGCTTGAGAAATCAAAACTTGCGGGAAGTGCATGGCAGATTTACATTCTACTTCGCCTTTTCCCTCTGATAATTTATGGTCATGTTAAGGATGCTAAAGATCCAGTTTGGAAGCTTCTTTTGCAATTGCAAGAAATTACTGAAATTACTGTTTCCCCTGAAATTCACGTTTCACATTTAGCATCATTTCAGTGTCTTATTGATGAATACTTGGTGTCCAGAAGAGAACTGTTTCCATCAGTGCCTTTGAGACCGAAGCACCACTACATGGGACACTACAGCACTTTGAAATATCTCTACGGGCCTTTAATTAAAGTGTGGACTTTGCGATTTGAGAGCAAGCACACATTTTTTAAACGCTCTTGGAAATCAAGCAATAACAGCATAAATATTCTGCAAACCCTAGCTTTCAAACATGAGTACTTCCAAAGCTGGATCAGAAGTGGTGGGGGCTACAGAAGTGAAGTAGAAGTTGGAGAATGTACTCATTTTAACAAGTCTTTATATTCAGATGCTATCCAGAAAGCTGTTTCTCAACTTTCTCAACCAGTGAGCTTAGATGAATGTGCTTCTGTGACAGTGAAGGGAACTTTGTATAAAAAGGGAAATGTTTTAATCCTCAGACAATTATCCAATTTTGGAGACTTATTTCATGTTGGAATTATACACTTAATTTTTGTTGACTCGCATGGAAATGTATTGTTTCTTGTCCAGCAAGCAGAAGCTGCTCTCGTCTACAAGTATGGAGCTTTCAAAATTAAGAAATTAACTGACTTTGAGTGTGTAAAGCAAAATGATCTCATGCTAAGTTATTATCCTCACTGTACTTACATAAGAGACACAGAAACATATGTTTGTCTGAGGCATGCCGTAGTCAGCCAGATTTTGGACTTTTAAGTTCGTGCTTTTACTTCTGCTCATTTCAAAACTTGACATGTAAAACATTGATAACTTGAAATAAAATTTGAAAATAAATGAAGACTTTTATATTTTATCTATCTTTTTACAATTCCTAAAGCAAATACACAAAATAAATACATGTTTTCAGTGCCTGACACTTCAACATAACTCCCAAACAGACTAAGCTGTGCACATTTTCGTCTGAATGTGCAATCTGAGGTACAAGTATATAATTTGGTCAGTTCCTCGACCTTCTAACAGTTAAAAAAAACATTTTTATAATTATTTTAAGTATCATAATAATAAAAACTACTGTGATTGCAACCAAAACTATTCCAAACCAACCAATTCAAAAAGAACTGCCTGTCTTCTGCTTGAAGAACAACAACATCCGACAGCTAAAAAGGTAGAGCGAGAAAAGCCCACATGGCCATTTTACTGTTCTGTCGCATTCAATTCTAGCTTTTCTAAAATTTATTTGGTTCTTTGCACCATTTTGGGCCAGGTTTAGGCAATAAATTCAGCCTCCTTTCTCTTATGACTGGCGCTCGGGTGTTGGCAGCCATGACGCCGTCGCCATTATCCAGCGCCCTCTGGCTTGGCTGGCTTTCGTTCAACAAGTGCACCCCTTCCCCACCTAAAATCACTTTGAACGCAATTTCTTTCTTATAAAAAGAAATGCAGCCCTTTCAGAATTTCTACTTGGTCCGGACTCTAGACGACGTCGGTTTGGAACCGCCTGGTGAGTACCTACTAATAAGCAACGTCTGAGGTTTGAGTCTGTTCGCACCGAACGTGAACATAACCTTCTAGCCACCACATGCATTTTGAAGGATTTTCTTGAATAGTCTTTAATTATATCTTGGACTTGCTCTGGAAACGTAAGAAAAGTTACGAACCAAGCCACGCTTTTGCTCTTTAGGTAACCACGTTTGGTTCCATGTTCAGAGTGTCGATTGATTTCGGCCTAACTTCCACAGCCTAACTTGTGTTCTTGTCATGCAGAGACATTTCATCTCTGTCTGCTTTCCCATCTTTTATCTTTGTTCAACTGAACTGTTGAACCTATTGTTGCATGTTCTTCACTTTTTTCAGATCCTGAACCATGCCACTCTTCAAGGTGCAAGATAGCAAGCGCTCCAGTAAGGTGACAGTTTGCGCCTCTTCTCTGGCTCAACTGCTCTCCACCTGTCAGCGAAAGTTGTCTTTGTCTCAAGACACTACGTATCAAGTGAGTTTAAGTGTGGTGACTTTTAGCTGCAATTAAAGGTTCTTGTCAAGTAACTTAGAATTGATTGCAGGTGTTTGATGACTCTGATGGTTCTCTCCTTGATGACGATGAATGTTTGTTGGCTCTCTCTGAGTTTTTCGCATCGAAAGGTGAACACCTTTCTGTTATCGTTCTTTCAATTGGTGAGACCTGGAAACCTGTTGCAAGCACACCTCCAGTGATTCAGAACTCTCTTGAAAGAGTTGACTTGAGAGAGAATGTCTTGGAGTCTGAAGCTGATGTTTCAGGTAAGTGTCTTTATTTTTATTGTGTTCTCACACCTAATTATCGTGGATTGTCCAAGATTATATCTGCTTTCATTTTCCAGGTCCTGCTACACCTTGCACACCCTTGAGATCAAGGTCTTCTGGTTCTGTGTCTATTGGTTTACCAGTACTGCCGTATCAGGATTACTCAGCCCAACTTCGAGCAGCCCTGGCATCTGCTCCAACAGTACGTCACATGGCATTAACAAGAGCTAGAAGAGCAGTTGTTAAGTCTGTCACAGAAAAATTGAAGAACAAGACAGTTCAGTGTGGTACTCTGAGAGAAGTTTGTTCAAAGATTAATTCAATGTGCTCTGAAGCCTTCCTTGTGCAAATGAAGGATGGTTCTGTGTCATCTTGCTTGGCTTCCTTTTTACGAGCTATGTATAGTGCCCTTGGCTATGCCAGGGAGACTGAAGGCATCACTCCAAGGAAACGTCGCAAGAGAGTCTCAAGTGAAGAAGATGTTGATGACCCTGAAGAGGTATGTATTTACCATTTCATAGTGTTCAGGGCTTTGTGGCTTATTGAAATTTGAGAATTTTAGTGTTCATGTCCTAGTAGTGGCCTGAGTTCTGCTTATCTTAAAATCGATTACCATGTGAACTTATACCGTTCTCAAGTTTCAATAAGTAATGGCTTCCTGTATCTTTCGATTAAGTTACGTCCATCTCTGCTAATCATCACCTTATTTCTTTCAGGTGCCAAACTTGTGTCTGGACTCTAATGGTTGTGCAGATGGCATGTGGGAGCCAGCCTTATCTGATGAGGATGCATTTCAATTTGAAACTATGAGAACAACTCTTCTTGGTTATCAGAACATTCCTAGTGCGGAAGATGATTGCCATGTTATGGCTATGGTTAAGAAGTCCTTTGCACTGCAAAGGCGTCTTATTAACCGAGCTGTGACAGCGGACCACTGGAGGGAGGTGTTCGCCTCGTGGCCTCTATTACAGAGGTTCCCATTTTTCATGGCACATGCCGACCTCCTTATGGGGAAAAATAATGTTCAGGTCTGGAACTCAGAATTGAGCGCACTCCACACAGTGACTGATTATTTTTCGTCCGTCATTATGGCAAAGGTGAATCTTTCGAACAAGGAACGAGCCATGAAAGATTTGGTCAATAAAGCAACTGAGGCTTCTGATGCCTACTCAAGCAGAGTGCCCTCCTTGATTGGGGCTGTTTCACTCCTCATCAGGTACTTTGGAGAAAAGGAGAGCAACCTCTTTTTGGTTATGGAGGTGGGTCATATAGTTTCTACATGTAAACATTACTAATAGTGTGTTGTGCGTTAAATCTCTGCATCTCTCTCTCTCTCTCTCTTGTCCATCAGGCCCAGCTAAGTGATGAGGAGGTGTTGAGGCAGTCCAGCCAAGTTTCTCAATGCCCTCTGCTCATAGTTAGAGGTACGTTTTTAGATTTGTATTCATACCGAGCATTTACATATTGTTGAGTTCCTGACACCTTTTTTTGTGTCAACAGGTTCATCTGTTTTCGACCTCCAGTCTCAAGTGTCTGTTGCTGTTCGGGGAAACTTTCTACTCAAGGCTAAAGATTTTTCTCAAGCTCTTTTGGTGGTGATCCTTGCCTACTTCAGTTTTAACATCTGTTACCCAAGAGAGGTACAACGTTCTCTAGAATTTCTTCAAAGGCAAGTAACATACATGAATTTCTCAGTGTCAGCAGTGTCCAATTTCCTGTATCTTAATTTTGTTCTTTTTGTTTCAGGTTTATCCTCTTGGTTAATCCTCAAAGCAGGGAAGCAGGGAAAGGAAAGAAGAAAGGAAGAGGAAATGGGATGGTAAATCCCGCTGTAGCTACCCTCACTGGGTTGCTGGGTGATTACGAGGCCAGTAGAGTGAGAAGAATTGCAGATTCGGGTTAGTTAGTGTGTTAGTGTGAGGGATCCATGTCTCAAAAGTGTTTTGTTTTGGCGATGCCTATTATGTATTTTTCTTGTTCTTTGTCGTTAATGAACTTATTTCATGCATTCCCAATGAGATAATGTGTAATAAATATTACATACATGTGTTCAACCTGTCTTAATATTTCCATGCCTTGAACCATTTGGACAATTGAAAAAACATATAGCCCAGTACAAAAATTTATGCAAATGGATACATTTTAAGATCTTTAAAGTTTTATATTTAATAATTTGATGTCAGATGTTCCACACAATGGAGTATAAAATATCAGGCCAGCATCACTGATTTTTATTACGATCTTAAAAGAATTTTCACATTTGGATACACTGATTATTAATAAGAACATGACTGGTATTTCATACCCTCAGTAATACTTTTATGACTGGTTGTCGCTGATATTTTATAATTACTGAGTCTGATTAGCTGGACCATGAAGTATGAATTTTCATACAACCTGTTGCTCTGAAAATTAAGACTGATGGGAGTCAGAATTTTTCAGACCTCTAAGTATGAATGTATTAGTATGAAAATTCAGACTGGATGTAAGTAAATCGACTTCTGACAAAAAATTATGAATTTTCAGTAAATTTTTTTAACAGTGAACGCAGACTGATTCACCCCTCGGGTCTATGTAACAATGTAACAGAGATATTTCAAATAGCTGGCCATTTTCTCAAATCGTTTAACTCAAAGTGGTGAAGGATGGAGAAAAAGCTAACTTTTTCCATTTAAAAATTGTTAAGTTTGCTGCACTTAAAACACTAAAATTCGAACATCTCTCTGTTACATTGAAGTATAGGGGTCTAGATGCTAAATGGGTGGGCAGATTTGGATGAAACTTGGTGTGGAATAGTTTCCTACCTCACTAAAACGCCTCTAAGTTCCGACCAGCTCAGAGGATTGGTACAGAAGTTTCCATTTCACCCACACTTCACCTTAATGCCAAAGAATGCGAGGAGTATCGTATAGCCAAGGTTATTCTGACACTTGCAGTGCATAGAGCTACGTACACTCTATGGGGAATTTCAGCAAGGACCATAAATAGAAGTTGAGAAAAAAAAACAAAAAAACTAAGTATGGGAAACACGAAAGAGAATCAACTCTGCATCGCCTTTCTGTCACTTCCGCAGAGCTCTTTAGCATTCTCATACAACGTTTCGCTTTTGTTCTTCATGTTTTTTGTCAACATCCCTGTCCGCCTTGGCTCGGAAATTCCCTTGGATGGAATCGAAACCGACGGTATTTAATCTGTGGTACTACTGTGCTCTCCGATCACAACACGGTAAAAACGGTTCGTGGTTCCCAGGAACTCCATGGAAATCGCCATTGAGGACCATAGGCTTCTTGGGAAAACCAGGAATCGTTCTTACCGCGAAGGTGTGCCTTCGTTTCCGCAGTCGTCTGACATTTCGTCATCACAATTCTGTTGCAAGGAATATTTTACACAATTGATTCAACCTTAAGGGGGGACATCACTCCAAAAACATTGCTTTTGTAAAAACGTCATAAAAACCAAACGGAAAGAGAAAAATTGTTCATATTTTAACAGATAAAGTATAAAACAACACAAAGTCAATCCGCCAGGGCGGTACAGCGCTTTCGTTGAAAACACATTTTTGCGTGTTAGGTTAGACCATTTCGCACTGTTGCAGCGCTGGACGCCAAACGGTTTGACCTAGAACATTGAAATTTGGTGACAGCCTTCCTGAGATGTCTGGCTATGGTGGGTACCTCAATCACATTTCAAAAATCATTTTAAGTTGGGTTTGTTACATACCAAAAAATATTGTTCAATTTTTTTGGTCAAAATTGTTTAATTTTAAACGTTAAAAAATAATAAAAATTGACCAATGCAAATTATTTTGCTACCCACCATAGCGGCATATCGTAGGAGCTTTCATGCTAAATCTCCTCGCTGTAGCTCAAAAACTGCGCCCTAGAGGCCTGCAACCGTTTGCAATTTCATGTTCCGAGAAAAACGCGATCAAAGTTGGGGAAACTGGGCTTTTCCCCAATGCATGTTTGCGGCGCACAACGTACTAAAACTGCAATTTTTTGAATTCCGGAATGCGGTTTTCATCATTCGACGCAGAAAGGAATGGTCTATAATATAAACTAATAAAAAAAGTTGCAATTTTTGATCATTTTGGAGTGATGTTCCCCCTTAAAAAAATAGCTAAATGCGAACGCGTTCTATGAGTGAGTCAATCCCTTATCTTAATCTAATCGGTGTTATTTTTCATGGGTGGACATTGAGCTGCGCCTCTCGCCACACTTTGCTGACAAAAGTGAAAGACTACCCCGAAACTTTCCGACACTTCGAAGTATTCCCAAGTTTGAGACAATTGTTCCTGAGACTTCGTAAAGGCCCTCCACGAAGTGACTGCGCTACACGCTTCACCCAGGATGATCGCATTTTCTGTTATTTTTCGACGAATTAAATAAGTTTTCCAGAGTTTAAGCTATGAGGCAAGCGAGAGAAACAGCATATCTGCATTGTTGAACGCCTTACTCTAACAGCATTCTGGCGAAAAACATCTGCAAGCCGAAATATTCAAAGTTCGAATATGGTGCCACGAGAGCGACAAGCAGACACACTCTCATTTCAGGAACGTGACATCACGTTTACACGAATGTGTCAAAATGTCACCTTCTTTTGGGCGTCGTGTCACATTCGTTTGAATGTGAATAAGCTCATTTATGGCTGTTCACACCTAAACGAACGTGACACAATGCTCAAAGGAACGTGACATTTTGTCACATTTGTTTCAACGTGATGTCACCTTCCTGGAATAAAAGTGGAGTTTTTCGGATTTTTTTTTTCCATTCAATGGATTAAGGAACCAAACACGCCGTTGAAGGGGAGGAAATGTGCCAAGAGGTACTACTTTCACTTAGGTAAAAATGAATAAATAAAACGAAAATAGTGTTTGATATGAAATTATATATACCCTTCATTATCATAAAAAGCAAGTTGCAAAAGCTACAAAAAGTAAGTTTTCAAAATATCTTTGTTTCCACTATTGCCACTACAAACCTAACTGTCTCTTGATGAAGAAATCGGACTTCTTTCCTCATTCATTGCGCTTGTAAGGCTTCTCTCCGGTGTGGACTCTCTTGTGCACCTTCAGGTTCCTTAATTCAGTGAACTTCTTTCCGCACTCGTCACACTCGTAAGGCTTCTCCCCGGTGTGGACTCTCCTGTGCACCTTCAGGTTTACTGATGTAGTGAACTTCTTTCCGCACTCGTTACATTCGTGGGGCTTCTCCCCGGTGTGGACTCTCGTGTGCTTCCTAAGGTTATCTAATGTAGCGAACTTCTTTTCGCACTCGTCACATTCGTGGGGCTTCTCTCCGGTGTGCACCATCTTGTGCCTGATGAGGCCACCTGATTGAGTGAACTTCTTTCCGCACTCGTCACATTCGTAGGGCTTCTCCCCGGTGTGCAGCATCTTGTGCACCTTCAGGTTACTTAATTGAGAGAACTTCTTTCCGCACTCGTCACACTCGTAAGACTTAGAGTGCACCCGTCTGTGGCTACTTAGTTGGGCAGGACGAGAAAACTTCTTGCCGCAGAAGTTACACGTAAGCACAGTAGACGCGCGGCGCTTCTTTGTGAGTGCCTTCCAGCGCGAGTGGTTGACGTTTCGCGGCTTGGAAGGGGCCGCATTGGAGGTTGGTCGCTCATTGAGGCCAGTGGCTGCTGCAGACGGTGCCTCGGACAAGGCCTCCACCTCGTCGGCGAAGGCGTCCTCCACCTCGTCGGTGGCGGCGTCCTCCACCTCGTCGGCGGCGGCGTCCTCCACCTCGTCGTCGGCGGCGTCCTCCACCTCGTCGGCGGCGTCCTCCAACTCGTCGGTGGCGGCGTCCTCCACCACCTCGTCGGTGGCGGCGTCCTCCACCACCTCGTCGGCGTCCTCCACCTCGACGGCGGCGGTGTCCTCCACCTCGTCGTCGGCGTCCTCCACCTCGTCGTCGGCGGCGTCCTCCACCACCTCGACGGCGTCCTCCACCTCGACGGCGGCGGTGTCCTCCACCTCGTCGTCGGCGTCCTCCACCTCGTCGGCGGCGGCGTCCTCCACCTCGTCGGCGGCGGCGTCCTCTACCTCGTCGGTGGCGGCGTCCTCCACCTCGTCGGCGGCGGCGTCCTCCACCTCGTCGGCGGCGGCGTCCTCTACCTCGTCGGCGGCGGCGTCCTCCACCTCGTCGGCGGCGGCGTCCTCTACCTCGTCGGCGGCGGCGTCCTCCACCTCGTCGGCGGCCTGACTCGGCGGCAGGCGCAGCAGCAGGGGCACGCGCGCCCCGAAGTAGTCCATGTGGAATATTCTTTGGACGGCGAGGCGGGGCTTTGCGGCGACACCTGCAGCGTCAACAACGCAACGGCGGCATCAGGAGACAGATTCCGAGAATCGTTTCCGTCGCGCTGTCCATCTCACTTTCATGGGGCGTCCCGTGTGGATGGGAGCACTGGTAAAACAAAGGCATAAAAATTACGCCCTTAAGGGCATAAATACCCTTTTACGCCCTTCCAAGGGCATAAATCGTTTTATGCCCTTGGGTAGGGCGTAAATGGAATAGGAATTTCAAGCAAAATTTTAATGCCCTTCCCAAAGGCATTAACGATTTATGCCCTTTAAGGGCGTAAATCGTTTGTGCCCTTAAAGGGCATAATTTTTATGCCTTTGTTTCATCAGTGAGAGAGACAGAGCGACGGAACGGATCTTAGAATCAGTCTGCAGGGCGATAGAACTCAGACGGAGCGCCACCCAAAGGAACAGAAAAAGGTCACCGCACTCTAAGTCTCGTATTGACTTGCGACTCTCGTATCGACTCTTTTGCCATACAAGTTTTAAGTGCAAATGTAATATGTACTATTTTCTATTTACCTATGCACTATTTTGCTCATTGTATTATGTATTTAGTTCACGAAACCTGACTTTTTGTCATTTGTAATGTACTTTTCAATGACTACATGATCAATTGGCAATTTTATCTGTATGAAGATCAAAATTGTGAATGGTTACAGAGAAAATAGTACATTTTACGTTAGCCTGAAAAACGTCATAAGCAAGAGAGAAAAATGTCCATTTAGGTCTGAGAGTGTGTGATGGCGTATCATGGATGTCAAGATGAGAATCATCCGGATGGTCAGCTTATTTTCTGTCAACTGCATGTCTATTGGTATCTTTTGAAAGAACATGACGATTTGGTTTGAGTCAAGCGAGACTTTATGCAATCAATTTGAGCTCACTTGGCCACATGACCTTCTGTTCTCTTGGGTACCGTTCCCGACATGCGAACCAACAACTTCTACTACTCGCAAAGCGAACATGCTCAACCCATGCAAGTAAAGACTACGTCGGCAGCAAAACCTAATAAAAAAGCTAAGCAGTCTCAGGCACCAAGCTTTTGAAAAATGCCATACGACGAAGTCGCCTCGTAGGTACAATGAAATCCTTCGTAAATCTTACAAAGCCGCGTTGGTAGGGTTTATGAAGGAGGTCAGAGGAACTACGAAGCACATTCGCCGTGAAAGAATGTAACTGCACTGTACGTAGGGCACATCGGATTGTGTTTAAGTTCCAAACTTTGGAGTCAAACGCCTCCAAGTGCGTCGACGTGACACGCATGCACGGATCGACAAATTGATCCAACGCGCACACCATGACGCATGCAGACGTCACAAGAAGGCAGTGACCAGCCCGTCAAGGTAAGCACAGGAATCAGAAAACCCAAGTAAATCGCACAGTGGGTCCGAAGACCGGTGAAGGCGGCCGGAACTCTAACGCGTGTTTAGCTTCTGAGTCGCTAAAAAGTACTCCTAGGGTACGTAGTATGGACAGAAATCCATTGGAAGGGTCGAACGTTCGGCACGAGTGCCATTTAGCGAGTCTGGAGGTTAAAACGCGTCTGGAGTTTCGACCGCCTCCACCGGTCTTCTGGACCACTGCGCAGCGCATGCGACGGAACGAATCGACTTCTACATCCAGTCGACTCGTTGTGGGTGCCACGGACAATCCTGTGAGATGCAAGAACCTGAAACAAGGAGGACACCAGTTAAAAGAGGGCAAAAGTTTTATGTGATCAGTCTTCAGTGGCGCTGGGTGAGTTGAACTGTAGTCTGATGTCGGAACGAATTTAACGCCGGTCGTCCTCTCAGTGCGTGGCAGCGACGGTATAAATCGGCTACAGTGCCCAATCGACTCGTGGTGGCTCTAATTGAAATTCGTCTGATATGCAAGAACCTGCAACAGAAAGGACACCAATTACAGGGGAGACAAAACTCAGCTCTCCAAACGAGGAATTCTTTGGTGGGGTCACACAAGTTGTTTTACTTTAACACAACTGCACCGAGTTTTCTAATGAAAACGAAAGTCACGTGATGCAAGACTCGTGCAGACTGTTGTCGAGTAATATGAAGAAAAATCCTTAGCACACACTTTAGAGTATTGCTTTTACTCTTTTATCTTATTTATCGGTAATCAAAGTTAAAGCAAGATACAATATCGAAAACCCTGAGAAAAAAACGTGTACAATTCTAGGGGGGGCTTTGTATGCGACTCGTTCTTGTTTGCAGACAGCAAAGAAGCTAAACAAGAAAGAGCATGATGTGCTATCTTAAAAGCACAGTAACCTGATAAAGAAAAGATTGAAATAACATTTATATACATCACACCCCAACACCACAACAGAGGTTCCCGTCAAATGAAAATTTACAAATTTCACTAATCACGTCATTAAATAAGAATCAAGTGTCTTTTGCGAATCTCAACACCACCTAAAGAGCACGCACAATTCCGCACACGTCGAACAAAAGAGAATTCTCTTCAGCGAGGACCCTTTGGAGTCTGAAAAGACAAAAGATTGAACTTCTTTGAGCACTCGCGACATTCGTTGTGCCTTTTGTCCAAAGTGCATCTTCTCGTGCTGTGTCAACTAAATGAGTGAAGTTCTTTCCTCAGTCATTACGCTTGTCAGGCTTCCTCACTGTGTGGGCCTTCTTCGTGTGAGTGTAGAGATTACTTGATTGAGAGAACTTCTTTCCGCACTCGTCACATTCGTAGGGCTTCTCCCCGGTGTGCAGCATCTTGTGCCTGATGAGGTGACTTGATCGGCTGAACTTCTTTCCGCACTCGTCACATTTGTAGGGCTTCTCTCCGGTGTGCAGCATCTTGTGCCTGACAAGGCTAGCTGATTGAGTGAACTTCTTTCCGCACTCGTCACATTCGTAGGGCTTCTCCCCGGTGTGGGTTCCCATGTGCTTCCTGAGATTCGAAGCATCACGGAACTTCTTTCCGCAAACCTCGCACGAGTGCGGTGCCCTCTTGGAGTGACCAGCCAGATGCTTCCTCAAGTCCGCCTCTGCACCGAAGCACTCGCCGCACTCTCCACACCTGAACCCGCGGCGCGTCTCCCTGCCTGCCTCCTCCCTGGGCGAGGCCTGCTCCACCGGGACCGCGTCGCCAGCCAACCCTGCCAGCGAGAAGGTCGCCGCGATGCGGAGCTGCTGGGGCTGGACCTCGCTCGCAGCCACACCTGCAAACCAAAATGTGACGAAAGCTATTAGGCTCGGAAGCCTTTTAAAATTTCAGTTAAAAATTATTGCAGTTACTGGGTTTACATCAAAATCAGCGCACACACTCCAAGAAATAAAAAGTTGATAAACAATAGAGAACAAGTATACTGCAGTATTCCGTCAGAGGACATCACTTTCTTGGAAATTACAGGATGCCGGGGGAAACTCCAAAAATGTACCGCAGAAATACAGACTCTTAGCAGACGTCAGCTCCACTCTCTCAGATTGGTTTTGACTTTTTTCTTTTCATTATTGACTTTTGGTCCTTAGCTTACGTGGTTTAAGCAGCAACAGTATGTAGTATTTCCTTCGTAACCATGTACAATATCGTTCACTAGAAAGACTAAATTGTCATCAAATATTGACTATGTTTCAAGTCAATTGCGTACTGACTCTTCGTCAATAGCAAATTGACTCTAAGTCAATGCTACGAACGAAATATTACATAGATATTGAGGAAATAGTACTTTTCACTGCTGTGTGAAATACAGGGTGAGCTTTCTCGATGTGTCAATAATTTGTAGATAGCTTGGGCACCCCAAGATATTTCATATTTCATATTTCACCAATGAACTAGTGGGCGCAAACGTCTAGGTACGGAGATAATTGGTGTTTTGTAAAAGGCGTTCGCATTTGCAAGATAGGCACTTGCTGCCACTGAGGGTCGCAGGACCTCAAGAGAGGGTGTCGCGGGTCATGAAGGGATGCTTCGAGACTCGCGGGGGAGCGGCAGACCTTGCACTTGCCCTTTCGGGTGGTTGCTGAGGGTCGCAAGTGGCTGTCTTGGCGGCCTGCGTAACAGTGGACCTCGCGGCTGTGTTCGCGAGGGTAGCAGGACTCCACGGGTACTTCTGCGACATCAGTGGCACTCCCGCGAGTACTGCGAGTCCCTTGACACCCTTTCATGAGGTCCCGCCACCCTCGGTGGCAGCAGTTGCCTACCTCGTAGGCGCGAAAGTAAATTACAAAACACTAATTATCTTAGAAACTAGACGTTTGCGCCCACTACACTGCAGGAAATAACCACAACAAAAGTACTCAAATTTCTGGCAAATTTTTTATGAGGTTTTTGTTGTACTTTCGTAGTACAACAATAATTGTACAAAGTACAATGAAACCGGCATGCCTCGTTGTGGTTTGTACAATTCTCGTTGTACTTTCTACAAACCCTGTTGTACTTTTATTGTACAGTTTTTGTTGTGCATTTGTTGTACTATTCACACTTTTCCTTGCAGTGTAGTTTATTTGTAAAAAATGATCCCCTCGGGGTGCCCAAGCTACCTGCAAATTATTGACACATCGAGAAAACTCACCCTATACTCTTCAACAAAAGACAAAAAGTCAATAATACACACAAAATCTATGTGTGTACTCAGTACACACTTCTAGGTGCGTGCTTACAAGCGTGCACTTCGAGGTGTGTACTTGCCTAAGCACGCACCTAGAAGTGTGTACTTGAATGAGTATGCACTTAAAAAATGGGAATCAGTGAGTATGCACTTAAAAAAGGGGAATCAGTGAGTACACACTTGCGAGGTGCATGCGCGGCATAGGGAAAACGCATCCTTTTTGGCCCGCCCTTCTATTCAAAAAATAGGGGGAGGGCCTATGCATTTGCCTTTGTGTCTGTGTGTTGTTGTTGTTGTTGGCGTCTGTGTACAAGGAAGGAGTTGAGCTAGAGTAATCAGATTTGGAGAGTACTTCAGGAGTACCGTCCAAACAAATAATCCGGTGGTGCAAATCCCGTCCGGGTCGCACAAGGGCTGCTGCAGGTGCATCATGGTTTACATGAGCGGGAGGGGGATTTCCGCCATTATTGGTGCTAGCAGGGCACATAGGGGTATTTTTGGAATCGGGGCGACGAGACAAGATAAATGGACCTGGTCCCGACCCCATCGGCCGCTTTTACAAGTTGGCCAGATCAGGATCTTCAAAAAAGGGGGTCGACCGACTAAAAAAATTTATTGCAGATTTCGATTGGTCTCAGCAAGACCTTTTCAACGAGGGGTCGGAAAGGCGGTCCAGGAGCCCGACTTCGTCTATTAGTCACATCAGGATATTGAAAAAAGGGGGTCGACCGACTGAAAATTTTTACTTAAGTTTTGGATAGGTCTTGGCAAGACCTCTTCAACGAGGGGTCGGAAGGGGGGTCCAGGAGCCCGCCTTCATGAGTTATGGGAAAAAGTGCGACGGACTCGTTTTGCGCTCCTGCTGTGCCTCTATTGCAAGGAGTTGCAGTAGCATGGCAAATATGGGTATTTTCGGAATGAGGGCGAAGAGACAAATGAAATGGGCATATTCTAAGGACAGTTGGAGTAAAAAGTGTAAGGACTATTGCATATTGTGAATAGAAGGGCGGGCCTAAGTCACGATGGTACATCGATAACTTTGCTTTACCCGCTCACGGTGTGTGTGATGCGAGCGGGCCGAAGGCCCGGGCCTTCGACTGGCCAAGTTGGGTCTGATGCGAGGGCCGAAGGCCCGAGAAAAGGCCGCCGGCAGGCCAAGCTGGGCCGGCCCCCTGTCGAACCGAGTTGCCAGCGCAGCTGGCAACTCGGTTCGACGGAAGGGCGGGCCCTAGCTTGTTTTATGTGTGTACTCACTGAGTACACACTTTTAAGTGCATACTCATTCAAGTACACACTTCTAGGTGCGTGCTTAGGCAAGTATACACCTCAAAGTGCATGCTTCTAAGCACGCACCTAGAAGTGTGTACTTGAGTGAGTATGCACTTAAAAGTGTGTACTCAGTGAGTACACACATAAAAAAAGGATGCGTTTTCCCTATTCTAGACATGGTTCGGTACTCCATCGCAACGTAAAGAATTATATCACGGAAAACGTCTACAGAGGAATGCTGCACTTTTGAAAATTTCCACAATTATTTCTTAGGCCTTCTTGACAAAAACGCAATTGCATCATTCATCTGACTGGATTAAGTTTACCCTGCAAACAACTTTTCGTTCCTCCTGAAAAGTGATGAAAATTGAGTTATTCCCTTCACACTAAATTACTATGTAGGTTTTTCTGCGCGCTAATGTACGAAATTGTACATGCACTTCCTAACGCACGAATTTGTGCGCGACACACTCTAAAAAATAATGGCATTTCTACTACACCGTCGTATGGTAAAAGTACCAACTTCGGTATGGGAAACGACAATCCTATACGTGATTTGGAAAATTCCTATGCTTTTCGTTCAATTGCCAATGCGGTGTAGTAAAAAACCGAACCTAGTATAGGAATCTGATTTCCTATACTCGTGTTCGGTTTTTTCCCACACTTTTTGGTAGAAATCCTATTACTTCTGGCCATTGTATACTGCTTTTCCTACAACCCATTAGTAAGAATCACAAACATTTCTGAAATATTTTTTCAGGAGAGAGGGGACCAAAACAGACGTTTAATATTAATAACAGGCTAACGGCACAATGACTAAGGCGGCAAAGCTGCTCAGAGAAAAGTAAAGAAAAGCTCATGTGACGTCAAACCGTTAATAGAAATTGGCACTAGACGAGATTCGTTAAAACCGGTTTAAACTTATTTTGTATCTTGTTCTGGCCCATTATCACATCTGGTTTTAGATAATTTTGACTTCTTCATTGAAACTTGAAATGGGTTTGTCTCTGAAAATCGCGGCAACTCAGAACTACTTATGTAGATGAGCCATGGTTTTGAATCCTTGCGAAATTTAAAGTTATATTATTATGAAGCTGAAAATAAACGTAGCGCTCCAAAGCATTTTGACATCGCCTATTGTTAAGTTACCTTGTAAAAGGTGAGCTGTGGGTAAGGGTATGGCCCACTGTCAGCCGCCTGCCGTCAGGTTGCACAAACCTGCCGCTAGGTGGCGCTTGGAGCGCCGTGCCCGTTCACCAATAAGTATTTCCGATTTATGTTACGAAAGTAAATAATTTTTGATAAATATATCATCTGTTGCCTAAGTAAGTGTCAGCCCTAGCCGTTGGCTTTCAGTTTTATACAAAATATGACACTATAGTCGAGAAAAACGCTTTTCCATGTTGCCACTCGCTGGCGACTGCGGTCGGCCATTCGGTTGGGTGCAAGCAAGATCCGCCTTGTGGTACAGAGTCCGGGAATGGACTGGGCTGCCTCTTAGGTGGAAGAAGCTGTCTATAAGAGAGAGATTGTGACTTTAATTTTTAATATGCCTTCCGAATGGTAGTGGTGCTGGCGCCATGTTCTCTCGGAATGTGTTCACTATTTCTCAAAGTAAGCCTTCCTATGAGGGTATAGGATTATCACCACATCACGTAACGAAAATATCCCACAACTCGTATGGGACTTTTACCATACACGGTATAGTAGTTTTCCCACACCCTAATACAGTAGAAACCGAACAACACGTATAGGATTTTTGCCATATCGGCAGATGGTAAAATTAAAATGTCCTATGTGGGAAAATTCCTATACCGAATAGGTTAAATGCGTCCGATACTTTTATAGGATTTCTACCACAATTTTTTTTAGAGTGCAATGCACGATTTCCTGCATACTTGCGCACGAAATCGTGCATTATCGCGCACAAATTCGTGCGTTACGAAGTGCATGTACTATTTCGTGCATTAGCGCGCAGAAAAACCTACATAGTAATTTAGTGTGTTCTTCCGCTTCATGGATCACTTATGGACATTAAAGATGCGCGAACATAAATATTTACTGACGAACTGGCGGCGTCAACTCACCCGGTTCCTCGCTCCCCGCGCCGCCGCCTCGCAAGTCCAGTCCTCCGGGCGAAAGGCTCTCCGCCTTGACGCGCGCGAGACCTGCAAGCAGAGGCAACGTTGAGGCGGGGAAAAGCACGCAACCACATCCACGTGAATTTAGGGTTTTCAACTTGAAGTTGCATCACACACTCTCGGCCTTTTACTGACTTTTTCTCATTAGCTTACGCATTTCTGTAAGCAACCATAATACTTAGTATTTTTTGTCAGTATTACTTAGCAATTGCTAATTACTGTACTGATATTACCGTTTTCTTAGTAAATTACAAAGAAATATTTAAGTATTTAAGAGCTAAATACTAAGTATTATGGTTGCTTATGGAAATACGTCTGCTAATGAGAAATAGTAAGCGGCTGAGAGTGCACACAACACCGGCCCAAGCGGTTCTCCACAAATTTGGAGAGAGGGACTGTAAGCTTGGGAATGTTCTCGTTGGTTTTTTATCAGGTCAGGTCACATTACCAAGCAAACAGGACTTCCCGACAAAAATGTGAGTGCCGTGAGAACAGATTCTGCTCGATTTTCGTTGAAAGTAGGTTTAACGAGAAAAGAGCGAAAGAAAGGAAACGTCTTTTAAAAAGGACGCCGCGACAAAGGGCTTTAAAATGTGTGTCGCACTGAAACGATTAAGTTCTGCGAAAAACAAAACACTCAGGCAGGATCAAGACAAAAGAGCAACGTCTACGTCACATCGCACTGCGCATGCACCACCACTGCTGACAACACCGCTCCCAACAACCTCGTGATGACGAGGCCCACTACAACAACCTCACCGCACACCGCGGCGAAAAAACCAGAAACAACAAGCGAGAATCATTGAGGGGTAGCGCGATACAGATTCATAGATTAAGATCTGAAAGAGGGACAGAAACATGAGAATTAACATCAAATTGAAAAAAGACCTTAAGGGAAAATTGGTAAAGTGATAACAACACACTGTATGTCATGGAGCCCTCTTCTTTTGTCCCATGAATGTTCCAATTTTATGCACATCTGTTGCTGTGAACAAACTTGTTCAATTAACTACCAAATCGCAATAGGCATTGGACACTTTGAATCACCAGGTAGAAAATTGTCACTCACGGATGTGCTTAGAATTGCATTACTCAGGGGGCAGACAAATATGAAGGTACAAATACAATGACAAAACGACAAAATTAACAAATGTGAACAATACCCAGAGAGTGCGATTTTGCACTTTGAATCATCACCAGGTGGACACACAATTGTGTCACCGATGGGATGTGCTTAGAATTGCATTAATTAAGGGGCAAAAAATAAGAAGGTACAAATACAATAACAAAACACCAAAATTAACAAAAGCGAACAAATGGAGTGGAGCGACATTATTCACAATCACAAATGAGCATCTCAGAAGAAGACAATAATTACACAAAGTAGCAACAAAGGTTTCAGTAGTAAATCGCAGTAAACTTCAAAGTGAAGGACAAAGAAAATTAAACAAGGAACCGATAACAACAAGGCACGCCTCAAATGATTATCTTTAAGTCGCACTTATGTTCGACAGCAACCACTCAGAGTGTAACTTTCGGGAACCACACAATACATTCACAAGCAAGCAGTCATCGCGTGGGGTTCCTCTCGAGCACGTTGAGATAACTTGTATCAGAGAATTTATTTCTAGCTGCACTCGTCACTTAAGTAGGGCTTCTCCTCGGTGTCGATCCTCTTGCGCTTTCCTAGTGTCACACCAGAGAGTTTCCATCCAGAGTCGTCGCACTGGAAGAGCTTCTCCCCGGAATGGGTTCACTTGAGCACTTGAAGTTACCTCACATGTTACAACTCTTAACGCATACTTTCGTACACTGAAACAGGTTCAAATTTAGAGTACTTCTTTAGCGAATCATAGAGCTTCGCCTCGCGGTGGATTCTCTTATGCTTCCCGAAACTCGAAGCGTCACGGAACTTCTTGCCGCACACCTCGCACGAGTGCGGTGCCGTCTTGGAGTGACTTGCCGGATGCTGATCCAAGTCCGCCTCTGCACCGAAGCACTCGCCGCACTCCCCACACCTGAACCCGCGGCGCGTCTTTCTGCCCGCCTCCCTGGGCGAGGCCTGCTCCACCGGGACCGCGTCGCCAGCCAACCCTGCCAGCGAGAAGGTCACCGCGATGCGGAGCTGCTGGGGCTGGACCTCGGCCACGCCTGCAACCAAAATGTGACCAAGGAAGTAAGTACACTGAGACAAGGTGGTGCCCTGAAACTGACCGACTAAGTCGCCCGCCCCAGTTTTTAGGGCGACTTTAGTCGCCTACTTTCTGGGCGACACAGTCGCCTAGTTTCTGGGCGAGACAGTCGCCTAGTTTTAGGGCATCTTGGTCGCAAATACAGAGCTTACTTATCTATGCTGGCCCAAGGCATTGCACACAAGTTTGCCTGCACATGGATAAACTCAATGATTTCACATTTGGGTGGCGTCAGAGATGCCCCGAATCTAGGCGCAATAGGTGCCCCGAATCTGGGCAGCAGTGGTTTACATTAGGTCGGACCAACCCCAAAGGTGCTCAGGTTGAGGGCGCCTTGGGCCAGCATTCATAAGTAAGCTCTGTATTAACGACCAAGATGCCCTAAAACTAGGCGACTGTGTCGCCCAGAAAGTAGGCGACTCAAGTCGCCCTAAAAACTGGGGCGGGCGACTTAGTCGGTCAGTTTCAGGGCACCACCTTGTCTGAGTGTAGGAGAGTGACTCGACATAGTCTCACTGTGACAATTTCAAAGCTACACTCAAAATGTCCTGGAACCTTTTTTTTTTGGTTCCCAGCTGGGACCTAGGAACGATAAAATTATAAGTCCGTCGATGACACAATTTTGTGTCCACAAAGGTGATACAAATTGTCCAATTAAGAAGCAGATGGCAGTAGGCATAGGACAGTTTGCATCACCTGGTGGACAAACAATTGTAACACCGTCGAGTATCAAAATTGTGCTTAAGGATACTGTGAAGTGAAACTAGCATGTCCTTGAAATAATTGTGACAGGAAGATCATTTTGTGGTCAAAATTAAACCACTTTTTGATGAATTTATTCCCAAAGTTGAGGGCCAAAACTCAAATGAGTTTCTGAGTTATGGAGGTTCCCATAAACTTTTAATCGTTTCTCCCAAATTCTCCTCACGACGCGAGAATAACTTAGATCCTGGAATTTCCTGAGAGTTATGCGACTTATATTTTCAGTTAGATTCTACGGTAGGTGAAATTTTGGGACGACAACTTAACTATGGTAACTATAATCGTGAATTTTCAAAAAAGTTTTCGTTCGAAATGGAGCTTGACCTATCAGGAAATTGGGTGCAATGAAAAACGTAAGCCTTTTAACTATGATCAGATTTGAGATGTGCACGACGTATTACAAGCCACTGACTGGCGTACACCTACCTTGTTTAAGCAGCAATAGTATGTGGCGTTTCCTTTGTAACCATGTACAATATTGTTCACTATAAAGACTAAATTGTCATCAATTATTGACTATTTATCACAGTCAATATGACGAACGAAATCTTACATAGATATTGAAGAAATAGTACTTTTTATTGCTGTGTAAAATACTCTTAAACAAATGACAAAAAGTCAATGTCAGTCTGAGAGTGAAGGAGGCACTTACCAGTTTGAACTGTAGTCGGCTCGGCATCGTCTGGCGGCGAACCAAACACATCGTCAGCCATCACCATCAAAGCTGTTCAGCTACCAGCGTTCGGGAGAGCAACCACAACAAAGAAACGCAGTTCAAACCTATCAGTTGGATTCTACGGTACATGAAAATTTAAAACAACTAAATTATGCTAACTTTGACCGTGAAGGAAAAATGCTTGTGTTTCAAATGAAGCTCCATCAATAAATTGGGTACAGAATGAAAAACGTAAGTCTTTTAACTTGTTAACGCTGGGGCAGTTGCTTCAGACATTACAGATAAAACACATGAGATTTAGGATGAGGCAGTTAGGGCCTACCTGTTTAGACTGTAGTCGGCTCGGCATCAGAAGGCGGCGAACCGAAGACATCGTCATCCATCATCAACGCCGTTGGGCCATCAGCATGCAAGGAAGCAACTGCAAGAAACAAACACACGACTCAAACTGCAAACCTCAACTGAAGGCAAAAACACTGCAAGAAAAAGTGTAGATAGTACAACAAAAGTACAACAGATACTGTACAATAAAAGTACAACAGGGATTGTAGAAAGTACAACGAGAATTGTACAAACCACAACCAGCCCTGGACTGCCCAGCACTCTTTATGCCGGTTCCATTGAACTTTGTACAATAATTATTGTACTTGAAAAGTACACTAAATTCCTGATAAAAAATTTGCCAGAAATTTTAGTACTTTTGTTGTGGTTATTTCCTGCAGTGAAGCGCGTTACTTAAGGGCACTATGAAACAAAACGTGGACTACTCTACACTTGGGTACTTTCGTAGATCCTGAACCGGAAGAAAGCAGAAGCCACGTTGGCCGGAAACTAAGCTCTCTTCGGATCTAAAACTATAGCGGAGCTGTACAATACAAATGTTGTTTGCGGAACATATGCACTGCAAATAAGTACAAACCGACTGTTAATGTTCAAGTATGGCCGATACGTTTGACTGTGGTCTCTTTCCCAAGTCAAGTTATGATCTACTTCCGCCAACATGGCGTCTGTGTGCTTCCGGTTCAGGATCTACGAAAGTACCCTCTTCCTGGTAGTCTCATTAAAAAGCTTAAGAATATTTTCAAAATGAATGTCGACGTTAAAAAGAAATCGCAGAGGTTTATAACTTTTAAACTTCACTTCGGTATTGAACAACCTCTTGATTTCTTCTCAACTGCCGTTCGTCTCTTCTCCGAAGTACCGTATTCCGAGACGACTTGAGAGTTGGACTTCATGTTGCGTATCGTGCGACCCAGTGCACCTCACGGACTTCTAGTGGACAGGACCCTCCACTTGTAGATCCAACCTCAAGGTTTGAACGCAGGTAGTTAGCACGATAGTGCGACTTATCACGAAAGCATACGCGATTACTTCGGTTAACGGTGTTGGTCATGATGTGGAGGATCATTTGATCAGTTCACTCGTAAACCTAAAGCGTAGCTCTACGCTCGAATTAAGCAGAGTTACGCTTTGAGACGTTACGCTTGAAATAAAGCACACTCTGGAAATTCCCCCATGCATTTGTATGGGGGCATCTTGGCGGACGAGCCTGTTACGCTTGGTTTTCAAGCGAGGGGTTACCCACTCGGTACTTGGGCGTACACACGATTCCGGATTCCCGCGATTCCTGAACAAATCTTGCATAAAAGGAGAGGTTTTTGAAGATTTTTCTTAGCTTTTGAGTGTTTTGTGTCTTTTACATATCCCTCTCCATTGAAACTTTTAGGATTTTCGATAAAATTTTGAGCAAATTACGAACGATTCCCAGACTGAGTGTACACACGATTCCCGGAGTGGGTAACCCCTCGTTTTCAAGCGATAACTCATTAGGCTTGAAAACAGAGGATAATACTACGCTTTAGTTTTACCAGTGTTCTGATTTCGGTAGCAGCAATCGTTTTAATCCTTGCAGTACCCGAAAGTTATTGTGGCGGTACGTGGAGCCTGACAACATCCTGGCGTAGCAAAATCTTGGCTTACCAACATCGTGGCGTACCAAATTCGATTGATGGACGCACAGTGGGCTGGAATCGCATTCTAGCCGCTTAAAAATAACTTTTCGATAGTCGTCCAAATGGGCCGATTTCAAATGTATTTGATAGGAAATTTTCCGCAGATTCCAAATCTGGTCTCGGAATTGACGTGCGACAAATACTTTGACCGCTACATGCCGTCAAAGTTCAACCTTCGGTAAAAGTTCCAAATTGATGCGAAAAATAAGCTGTTATATATTTATACTTTGTGAGCGATTGGAGTGCTAGTTTCAAACTTCCGCTGGGTTCCTCTTGAAGCTTAAGGTCTGCCCTTCCAAATGGCACTAATGTTTTTCTTTTCTAACCAAAATTGGATGAACGGCGCCCTTTTTAACCACAAATATCAGTAAAAAACTATAAAGTTTGAGATCTACTACCGAATCAACCCCAATCAAGCAGGTCTGTACACTAGAAATTGACGTGAGGCATGTCTTGATAAAGGATCATTCGAGAAAAGCTGCGCAAACTTGCGCAAACGCAAACGCGAGGCCTCTAAAAATGTTACTTTTCACCGAAACATTGTATTTTGTCAATAAGTGGTGGGCTGACGTCACGGGTGTGCTCGTTAGCACCGTGAGCGTGCTTGCGCACAAACGCACGATCAACGCTGCTGCTGCGCGCCCATAGCGAGTAACGCGCGGTCTTAAGTTGTTACGCCAAGCTTCTTCTTTTGGGGAATGCACTGAGGAAACAAAGGCATTAAAAATGTGCCCTTTAAGGGCGTAAACATTTATCCCCTACCGCGGCCTGATACCCACTCCACTCACTATACATCCGGTTTTGTGCATCCTTTTCTTCTTCACTCGGCAGCGATTTTATAAGTCTTTGCGTCTCAAAGTCCAGTAATTATGAGAGCTGCTTTATCCGCATTCCACAAAAGAACTGCCCCCTGGCCCGGGCCACAGTGGTGGGAATGACTCGGACAAAACGGAGGCCCCAGAAGTGGTAGAAAACGAGAAGGCAGACTGTATTTTTAGCATAACCCTCAAAACAATACTAAGTCCTCAAAACAAACAAAAATGGAGAAAAATGGCCCTTTCTGGGCCCACAGGGACTGAAATCTTAGTCTGAGGTCAACTTCGATATCAAATTTGGCATCAGCATACTCAAAAACATGAGATATGAAGCTAATCTCAACACCAAAATTTTTGACCAACTAAACCCTACCGAGATTTGAACCCGGGTTCTTTGGATTCGGTCGCAGGTTCATCAAATTGTAAAATATTGTTAGGGAGTTATTTTGTGCCATTATTAGATGCTGCACACCAAATTTGAAGGCTCTACGACCAAGAGTGGCAGAGAAATTAATTATAAGCGGCTAGAATGCGATTCCAGCCCACTGTGCGCAGCGCGCATGTAGCCCATTCAACCGCCGAAGAGTTGATTTGCGCGAACGCCAGTGCAAGGTGCAAGTCTTGGCGTAGCAGTGCAGTTGCTTCTTACTCAACAACTCTCTACTTCCGGCTTGCGGCTGGCTTTGGTAGCAGTAGAATAGAGAGGACTGTTCACAGGTCAGTGAAACCTCAGACTGGCATGGTTGTGTTTCCAGATTTGAATTTAGTACGGTTCTTGTGTTTGTTACCAAGATCGTTTTCGCCCCTGGCCTGCCTGGACTAACCTTCGATCTATTGCGGTATGAGCTAAGCTTCAGCTTCGGTATATTGTGCACCTCCAAACCTCAGCTAATAGGGTACTTTCGTAGATCCGCAACCGGAAGCAAGCAGACGCCATATTGGCCGGAACGAAACCTCTCTATAACTGTAGCTGAGCTGTACAAATACTGCTCGCGAAACACATGTGCGCACTGCTAATAAGTATCAAAAGGACTGTTAATGTTCAAGTGTGGCCGATGCGTTGGTCTATCGTCTCTTTCCCATGACAAGTTTTGATCTACTGCCGCCAACATGGCGTCTGTTTGCTTCCGGTTCAGGATCTACGAAAGTACCCTATTGAGATTCGCTGTGGGGTATTTCCCCTACTCTTGAAACGGCCCCTCGCCTGAGGAGGGGGTAAGAAGGCTTCGCCTAGAAACACCTCCTCAGGCGAGGGGACGGAGACTCTGCGTGCACTTACTTGTGTTCCTCCATCCGTTTTAAGAGTCGCGGAAAAACCCCATGACACCTGGCTGCTTCCGGTTGAAGTGGTGGTAGGCCAGACTCTTTAGACGTCGTTGGTTAAAGTGAAGAACTGCAAGAATCTGGAAAGCGGAAATAGTTACGTAAGATTTCAAGTAGCTACCTAGCCCTGTTTTAAGGAAAAGTGCTGATCAATAGGTTTTTCCCCGTTCCAGAAAGAAACAAGCTAAATTGATCTTGTAAGAGTGACACGTCGGAAAATTCTCAATCCTATGCTTTTGACCGCGGGTAAGCGGGGTGAGTTTATCAGTGCCAATCCCGATCATCCGACGTGCACTCTAAATGTTGTACAGTGAAGATTCTCCATATTATGGTGAAAATGTTCCATATTATGGTGGTGCAGCTGACTTCGTAACATACCATTGAGAATTCACTGTACCTTATAGAGATTTTGACGAATTTCGTTGGTATTATGGAGAAAATCGCCACCATGTTATGTTGGTGCACCTTTTCACCGTAAGACATTTAGTGTGTACATTTCAGACGCTAAAAAGAAAACAAAATTCAAAAATCGTGCTACTTTTTCATCGTTCTTGTGGAATCGAACTTCCAACCCAGGTTTCTCATTCTGAAAGCGCCCAGTTCTGTCCCCTAGTTGTGAAAACAGTAAACCAAATAACGCTCTTTTATGGTCAATTTTCCGGAGAACCTGACATAATTGGAAGTTGGAAATATTGAAGGTGTCCCAATGTACCCGGTGTCCCACTGTATACCCCACCTTCCCTTCCTATACACGAATGGCGTCAATAGACACTTCCAAGCGCCGAGTGAAGAACAAGAAGAATAACAAAAGCCGGAAACAGACCATAAAAGTCGCTCATTTGTTCATATTCTGAGTCCATTTGAGCTCTAAAAATTGATTAAGATTAGTCAAAGACGAGTTTCATGATTTTAAACCGTGAAAACCTACTAATAAGGCGTTTAAGGGGAACAAAAAAGCCGGTACCAGTTCTTCCTCTTGTTCACTCGGCGTTCTGGTGGAAGTGTATACTCACCAGTGCCCCACGCTTTGCCGGTCCTTAGTTTTCCCCGAATGTCTCTTGTTCCATGACTGTAGGCTATCTGGGACCATGAGGGACCGTTCTTGCGTACCACGGTAGTGTGCAGCGCCAGTCCATCCGATTAACCAGCCACCTTTTTACTCGGATTGCAGATTCGCAGCAATTCCAACGCGTCCGCGGCGGGAAGCCCAAGGTCGCGCAGAGAATCAATCCGACGAGGAGAGCCATTGGAGACGCTGTGACGGACGGGAGGTCGACGCGCAGGGAGCAGCACTAAGGACGGCGCCGCTGGGACGAGACGGCATCAGCATTCGACGGGTTAGTGGAACGTCGAATTGGAACTACACTCTAAATGTCTTACAATGAAATTTGCCCTATGTTATTCGTATGGTACAGTGAATTCGGCGCAAGCATAATACGAAGCAATATTCCTTCGTAATACGAATCTTTTTAGCTTTTTCATTGTAAGATACAAAGAAAAACCTTCGTAATACGAAGAAAAACCACCTTCGTATTATGCTTGCGCCATTTCCTTCGTATTATGGGAAATTTCTTCGTAAGACATTTAGAGTGTAGTCCTCTGAAAGTCTTCCATAGTAAAAAGTCTCCATTTAAAAAGTTAAATACACTCTAAATGTTGTACAGTGAAGATTCTCCGCATTATGGTGAAAATGTTCCATATTATGGAAGTGCAGCTGACTTCATAACATACCATTGAGAATTTACTGTAACTTTGTAGATATTTTGACGAATTTCGTTCGTAAGCTTATTTAGGATGGAGAAAATCTCTGCCGCACTATGTTGGTGCAGCCTTTCATTGTAAGACATTTGCTGCGTACCACTCCACTCCCAGTCAGTCACCTTTCAATTCTTTTCCTTTATAATATAAACAATTTACAACATGAATCTTTCCCTGGCCATTTCACACTGAAAGCGATAAGCTTTGCACTTAATCGTATGGTCAGGCATTTTCTAGTGTGCAGTTATGGTTGAGATTTTCTCCGCACAATACCAACGAAATTCGTCAAAATATCTACAAGGTAATTAGAGTGTATTCTCAGTGGTACGTTATGACGTCAGCTGCACTACCGTAATATGGAACATTTTCACCATAATATGGAGAATCTTCACTGTACAACATTTAGAGTACAGTAATCCTGCGTACACTCCTTAGCCGAGTTTTGGGCCCGTCGGTGCAAACCGCGATGTGAGATTTCCTGTTTTGAGAATGTAAATTCGGCCCTCATTTGAAATTGTGCAGTGCATATTGCCCAACTGCGAGTGAGAAAATTTGCAACTTGCGTTTCGGTTCTCCGCAAGCCATTCAGGAACCACAGTAGTCTCATTTTCAGCTCATTGGTTACGCTGAGGCGGCGTGCATTGTACGAGTCTCGGACTGAACATTTCTGATCAATATGTCTGCTCTCGCCTGTGAAATGCGTTCAGGGCATGTCGAAATACGCTGTATAATCGATTTAAAAAGATATGCTTATAATTCAGGTACCTTTCTTTAAGTAGTAATAGGCGTGGGTGAGGGATATAAATTAGAAGTTCGTGCTCAAAGTGGCTTTGGGTGGTCACACTATGTTTTTAAAACTAGGTTTTTCTATTTCATTCTGATTCTATGAGCTTTGGCTGTTGAAGTGAAAGACATATTGTGCGTAAAGTACTTCCGTGGGAAATTTGGGGAGAAAATTTGACGTGTCGGGCGGCCGAAAAACCATATTGTTCAGCTTACGAGGATTTCAGACTAAAGCTTGCCAATTTTGGGACAACCAATCTTTAATTTTGCCTCCGGCTTCACAGTGCCGTCGCGCTCGCTCTCCTAAGCGCCTTGAAGCGAAGTAGTCACTGACTGAACCCTGTTGCAGGTTTTGTTGGAGCATGGCTTCCAAACTGCGGGGCGACGCCGCCCAGCAACCCACTCTGTCTCGTCGGACCGCGCACGTCCGCAATCGTGCCGGGGAGAAGCCAGTCGAGTGCGCAGTCTGTCAGAAGAAGTTTAGGTACCCATGTGATCTCAAAGTTCATCTCCGAACCCATACAGGCGAGAAGCCATTCGAGTGCACAGTCTGTCTGAAGAAGTTTACAAAAGCATCGGATCTGAGAAGACATTTACGAACCCATACAGGCGAGAAGCCATTCGAGTGCACAGTCTGTCAGGAAAAGTTCAGTCAAGCATCGAATCTGAGAAGCCATTTACGGACCCATACAGGCGAAAAGCCATTCGAGTGCATAGTCTGTCTGAAGAAGTTCAGTAAAGCATCGGATCTGAGAAGCCATTTACGAACCCATACAGGCGAGAAGCGATTCGAGTGCACAGTCTGTCAGAAGAAGTTCAGTTACACAAGTCATCTCAAAACTCACCTTCGAACCCATACAGGCGAGAAGCCATTCGAGTGCACGGTCTGTTTGAAGAAGTTTAATGATACATCGAATCTGAGAAGCCATTTACGAACCCATACAGGCGAAAAGCCATTCGAGTGCACAATTTGTCAGAAGAAATTCACTCGAGAGGATAATCTTAAAATACATCTAAGAACCCATACAGAGGAGACCCCGTTCGAGTGCAGTCTGTCAGGAAAAGTTTAGTCAATCATCGAATCTCAGAAGGCATTCACGAACCCATGCAGTGGGGAATCAACTCCAGTCTCTCTGATGAACTCTAGTTTTGCTGGAGTGAGACGTAATATTTCGCATATTTCACATTCTAGTGCAATTCGTTGAAGTCTCGATCTATGCGCAATAGTCATGTTGATACACTACAAACCTAACTGTCTTCTAAGTACACACTTACAAATGCATGCTTGCAAGTACACACTTACAAACGCATGCTTGGCCAAGTACACACTGACAAACGCATGCTTGTCAAGTATGCGTTTGTAAGTGTGTACTTGCAAGCATGCATTTGTAAATGTGTTTTTGGCCAAGCATGCGTTTGTAAGTGTGTACTTGCAAGCAGGCATTTGTAAGTGTGTACTTGGTAGACAGCTAGGTTTACAGTGTACGAGAGGAACAGTAGTGTATTGAATGACACGGCTCACGCTTTGAATGTGACGTCATTCTCCCGGAAAACTTGGTCATACTCTTGCCTGGTGGTGTCTTGAAATAGGGTACCCCAATGAATCTTGATACAAAAGATGAAGAACAAAAGTAAGCCCTAAAATCAGCTTCTGCGCATGGGCACCTGGCCGTGGGGAAAACGTCTGCGCATGCGCACCGCAGAAGCTGTTATTAGAGCTTGCTTTTGTTCTTCCGTTTCAAGATACATTGGAGTACCCCATTGAATATGCTGCTCTATTAAGCGAGCCATATTGTAGTGTTGCTTTCTAAAATAATCTGGTAACAGGTTCGTGCTATAGACACTTTTTGACAATGGAACCGCGCATTTGTAATTGTTGACGTTACGGCGGTTCTAGTTATGTTCTCACTTGTGTGTGAGTGAGTGTGAGCGAGAGAAAGAAAACTCTTGCATTGTGATACGAGCCATCGCATAATACTGTTGGACTCATTTGTCTTTTCCCAAGGTGGTTCCCGTGTCATTGTTTTTTCCTGTTATCGCCAAAGAACTGGGTTATGAGAGTTTCTCTCCTTTGAAAATAAAAAAGGCGCTCATATTTTTTTCAATATTGTTCAGTACCAGTATGTAAACTGCTGTAATATTTCATTTTTTATGTAAATTTCTTTTTTTATAAAATTGTCAAAATCTCAACATTAAAAATCACATTTAATTTTCCTGTTTATCTTTTATTGTAGTTGTGTACCCGCCTGTACTCGCTCTTGTTACAAACAGTTCTCCAATACCTCAGAGTTAAGCATCATTTGTTACGTCTGAACCATTGAGACAGAGCAGCACGTGACTGGTGGACGAAGGCCACACATGGCGTACACTGGTGAAACAAAGGCATTAAACTTATGCCCTGAGGAGGGCGTAAACGATTTACGCCCTGCGAGCGGCGTGCAGGCTTATGCCTTATGGAACACTGTAAATGTCTTTTGGTTAAAGACTGCACCAACATATTATGGTGGAGATTTTTTCCATAGTACAATAGAATTCGACAAAATATCTGTCAGGTACAATGAATTCTGAACTGTAAGTTACGAAGTCAGCTGCACCACCATATTACGGAGAATTTTCACCATAATATGGAGCATCTTCACCAAAAGACTTTCAGAGTGGCAGTTCTGCTTCAGAGTGAAGGCATTAAAATTTTGCTTAAAATTCCCATACCATTCACGCCCTTTCCAAGGGCATAAAACGATTTACGCCCTTGAAGGACGTGAAAGAGTATTTATGCCGTAAAGGGCTTTATTTTTATGCCTTTGTTTTACCAGTGTCGCTTACTGGTCAAAGGCCTCCCTGCTGAATGTCCATAAATTTCGCATCGCTGAACCGCCTCAATGGCCATTGCCCCCGCCCCTTCCAGTCCAGGCCACCGCTGGTACATTGAAAAGTGGAGCGATTCGAAACTCGCAACGGAATACCGCTTGACTTCGAGCGCTCCACAGACGCACTTGTGTCTCATCGCGAAGAGCCTCTTCATTCTGTTCGAGGCATTTCGTTTTGTTTTGAGCACGTCACTCCAACGCGGCCCGCTTTGCGAGTTACACCGCGAGGCGGCGAACAAGTCAGCACGTTCAACCAAGTTTAGCCGCAAAAATGTACAGAAATGCATTCACTGTAAATCCAAAGGCAATACTTTTATGACCTTTTTTTGCGATACAATTGAGTATCGCCAATAAACGGCCTTACGGAAAAGTATTGCCTTCAAAACGGCGATACACAAAAGTATCGCCAAAATTTGGCGATACTTTGGAGCAATGCCACGATTTGGCAATAAACGTCGAACAAATCAAGGGGAGAAGACCTTGGTAAAATGCCGTGGTTTTGGCCATATCGAAAAGTATTGCCAAATTTTGGCGATACTTTTTTGTATCGCCGTTCTGAAGGCAATAATTTTCCGTAAGGCCGTTTATTGGCGATACTCAATTGTATCGCCAAAAAATGTACTTTAGTATCGCCGTTGCATTTGCAGTGTTTAAAGACAAAAAGAAAAAAAAAGACGATTTCCAGAAATCCTAGGAGTCACGAAGTCAATTTGGTTATTGAGTAGGAGTGTGGAGAAAGAAATAACAGGAAAAGTAGCGATATTCATCGGCAACTTTGGCCCGTCCCGTAACGAATTTCGCCTATGTTTGACCCTGACGGGAATAAACCTGAGTCTGAGGTTAAAATAAATGTCGTTTTCGTCATCAGCACCCTCAAAAACATCAGAAACAATGCAAAAACTCAAATAAAAGGAATGTTCGACCCGGGTGGAAGGATCTGCAGTTCAAACTATATTGGAAAAATATAGATTTTTTGAAATGTTAAACTTAATTTTTAAATACTTTTTTTTATACTTAAAATTACTGTAATGTATTGTATAATTGGAGGTAAAGTGTAGTTCAACTACAGTTGAAGAGTAGTAAACTACAGTTAAACTGCAAAAAAAGTACCAGTTATTTCGGACAACTATAGTTTTTGACCCAGGTTGTCCTAGTCTTCAGATCAGTTGACTATAGTTCAAAGTACAGTTTTACTGTAGTTTAGTTACACAGCCAGAGTCAGTTCAAAAGAGGAGACAATCTGCAGTTTTAAAATTTGGTTCAAAATTCAAAAATTTTAATTTTTGAACCTTGTTTGGAGGGGACTCTCCCTCCCTCTGACCCCTTAGGTGATTGACTTTGTGTTAATTGTGTGTTTAGATTGGATGTTGCCGGGAGTTGAACCTCGGACCCATGGCTTGTGAGGCAGAGGCCTTGACCACTGCACTACTGAGCTTCCTTGTGGATAGGGGCTTGGCTACTCGACCACATGGGAAGGCCGGCTTTCCTCAGGAACTATAGTTCAACTGCTAGAAAACTACAGTTTTACTGTAAGCCACTCTGTACTTTGAGTGAAATCCACTTGTCCAAAATGTAATTTATAATGAATTTGCCTCAGAAACCAAGACACCATGGAGTGATTTAATTCAGAGAGCCTTCAGGGTCTTAATTTTCAACGACTGGAGTCGTTACCTTTTCAACTTCTGAGACGCATTGCATTATAATGCGTTCATGTTTTATTTGTGTTTGACATTTTATCATCCAGTCATAATGAATTTGATGCCACTTAGCTAGACCTTGTTTGGCGACAAGCTGGCTAAATTTTGTGGCTTGTTGATTTCCACGATACTTTGTCATATGCTACCTGACCAATATGGAACATTATAAAATAAGCAAACAGTTATTGGTGAACATGGTGATTGGTGAACATGGTGATATTGAAACAGAATTGGTTACATCCAGCCATATAGGTTTTCATATGAAAGTTTAGTTGTGTCTTCTAAAAGTCTCCAACGTCAAGTATTTCAACGTAAACCTTTAAAAGAAATAACCGAAACTTCTAAGAGAGATTTCCTTTTCAATCCTTATATTATTTTAATCACTCCATGTTATTGTTTTTGTTTCTTCATATCAAGTTGCAGTGCTTGACATCTTAAACTATGCCTTAAGCGAAAAATTACTACAAATTGTAGTAAACATTCAACTAGTTTGTCTTTGTGTAAAAAAGTATGAGCAGAAACTTTATTTTCTTTGTAGATCCTGCTGCAGATAGAAGTGTAGGCGGATCTTCAGTAGTGGACTATTAAAGTAGAGTAGTATTAAAAAACTTTTAACTTCACTTTTTAACTACAGATAGTACTTGATACCTGGTCAACAAATAGCAGTTCAGCTAGAAAGCAGTTTACATACACAGCAAACTACAGATCCATGAGCAAACAGAAACTGGACTTATTCTGCACTTTGTTCTTACCAAAAACTGCAGTTCAGGAACTGTAGTTTTGGCACTACAGTTTAAACTGCAGTTTCACTATAGATCCTTCCACCCGGGGAAAAATACCCCGCTGGGATTTGAACCCGGGTCCGAACTTCTCCGATTCGCTCGAAACTGGCACCATTGGTTTTTTCTCGTCGCCCCGATTATAAAAATACTCCTACATGCCCTTCTAGCTGCATCCGTTGCCGAGATCCTCCTCGACCCCATGTAGACCATGATGCACCTGCAGCAGCGCCCCCGGGGCTCGGATCGGATTTGCTGCCACCGGGCGGTTCTTAGGGTCACCCAAGGAGGCTGCATACCAAATTTGGTCAAGATCGGACCACGGGAAGTCCTCGGACGAACGAACGAACGAACGAACGGACGCACAGCAGGGATCATACTATATGCCCGTCCCTCCGTCATTTTTTTTTTACAAAAAATGAACGGGACGGGCCAAAAAAGCTGTGTATAAGGGACAAAAAAATAATCAAACAGAATCCCAAACAATCTGACTCAATCTCGCAGCTGTGGGCCACAGTAACGCTGCGTGACGGAGGACGTGAGCAGGTAGTGCTCATTTTTTCCCCGCTGCACCGACTTTACCTTTGAGTGACCGTCACTGAGAAAACCTTACAAACTATTTTGGGCCTTACAAAGAAAAGTAGTTTGTATAACAAAGTATTTTGAGCATACGTAAGCTTACAAAGAAAATACTTCGTAGTTTACGAACTATTTCTTCGTATAACAAAGTATTTTAGTTTGTTATATGTATGCTCAAAATACTTCGTAAGGTTTTAAGAGTGGTGGGCCCATATCCGAAAACAGAGATGTATTCCTCGTTTTTAATTTATGGCCTTTGTTTGATTTTTTCTTCTTTTACAATGAAGTCTATATAAACTTGCACATTACAATGCAGTCGTGTCAACGCAAGACTTTGCAAGCTGATATGTCTTTCGTGGCGGCTGATGTTCATGTCATGTGACGGAGAGCAAAGATAGGTGCGAAACCACCCTTTTCCTTGTCAAATATATTTCATAAAGATATCTATAATTGGTTTGTTTAAATATTCATCGACATCGTCAGAAACAAGAAAGTCCGCATGATTGTATGGTACTTCGAGATGTCTCTTCACTGCCGGGGTTGCATTGACGAACTTGAGACAGTCCTGGAAACAAATCACTGGTTTTCGGACAAAGGGGTGTAAGTCCTCAAATGAAAATTTGTGGGTATGTAATGAAAACCTTCCTGCATCTGAACCATTAAGAGTTGCAGGAAAAGACGTATACATTTTAGTATGAATTTTCATGTCTTATCCGCCTGAATGTGTCATGATTGAGTTGTCACAACGGTTTCGGAAATGTATGGACTTACGCGGTTTTGATCATGATGTTTGTGCTGACAAAAGGGCACATGTCCACCGTTTTCTGAGAAAAACAGCACAAGTCCACGTAAGTCCATACGTTTTCTGACAGAACAGCACAAGTCCACCTATTTTCTGACGAAACAGCGCAAGTCCATAGATTTCCTGGACTTACGCGGTTTTGTCAGAAAACAGGTGGACTTATGCTGTTTGGTGCAATGACAAAGATACACATTCAAGGCCTGCAATCAGTAAGCTTTTGCTCACAATCAAAAGTAGCGCGTCAGGCAAATGGATTCTATAGAACCAGAATCCTTGTAGGCTGCACTATCCTTTGGGAATGTATTCCCCATTTCTGTCAAAACAGCACAAGTCCATCGGTTTTCTGACAAAACCGCGTAAGTCCATAGATTCCCTGGACTTACGCGGTTTTGTCAGAAAACCGATGGACTTGTGCTGTTTTGTCAGAAAACGTATGGACTTACGTGGACTTGTGCTGTTTTTCTCAGAAAACGGTGGACTTGTGCTCTTTTGTCAGAAAATTGGTGGACTTACGTCCTTTGGGACAGTGCGGTATCTCCGCAAGCAGCAGTCATATTGACGATCTGACAACACCAAGTTGTGCGGTTTTGAGTGATGTATCCGAAAATACACTTCACTCAATTTTTCGATTTTATGGACTTGCACCCCTTTGTCCGAAAATAGTGAAATAAATTGGTTATTAACTCAGATCAGTGAAATACACATGCTGAGGTATGGTTGAATTACTCTTTACTCCCAAGTGCGCGTGCCTCAGGACCGCTCCCCAAAAACGGTTAAGTCCTTGATCTAAGAGAACCAGGCTTAGGTTTTGAATAAGCCATCATCCAAAATTGAAATGCGGTACACATGGTGATACAAGGGTGGTAAAAAAAAAATGACCGCCCTCTACAGGCGGAATCCAATTTTTACCGTCTTTACCACCACCGTTACAATTACCACCGTTACAATTACCACCGGTACAATTACCACCGTTACAATTACCGCCGTTTTTACAGACGGTAAATTTACCACCCTTCACAGCTGTACAGCCTTAAATGTTCGCTTCAAACGGATTATTTATGGCGATTCAAAACTGTGAAAGGTAGTAAATTTACTGCCTTCAAAGAGCGGTAATTTTTGTACCGCCCTTGGAAAGGTGATTAAAACGGATCCCGCCCGTAGCAATATTACCGCCCTCAAAAGTGGTAATTTTACCACCCTTGGGTTTTCAGTGATGAAAAGTTACTTAGTCGGCCAAAATGTGCGCCGCGCTGACTGGCGAAGCTATCTCTTCTGAAGCCCGTGCTGAGAAATCTCTCGCACTCATTTTTAGAAAGCTTAAGATCTACGGCAACTAACGGTGTTCTTCACTCATATTTCTGATGGAATAAGCCTTATACAATCAGTTGCAATAAAAAGGCAAACGCGATTTCTTTTAATTATCGCATCTGTGGCAGCATTAAAATATTATCGCTTTAAAAATGCAATAAGTCTCCGAGGTTTTGGCCTAGATAGTCACAGATACGGTGTGATAAATTAATAATTTCGCTAATGAAGTAATAAATACGGTTATGCAGTACAATATTTATTGAACTCATAATGCAATAACTTTCTCATGGCGCTAATAATGGAACAAAACAGTTATTGCTTTTTAAATGAGATCATTATTGCACTCAGAAAACCAGTGAAGGGGTGCCAACGGCCTAGGGAGAGCGTGAAGCCCTGCTCGCGCCATCAGTACAGAGATTACGGCCTTTTCTTCGATTATAAGATGTAAGCCCCTGTTTGCAAAACGCTTTACACAGATCAAATGAGCATAAACTTTAGGGTGCATAAGGCTAATGGCCCTTGTCGTAACTCTCACCGTACCTTGAAATAAATTGAAGTGAAAATACTGAAACACAAGAAAAGTTATATAATGTGGGAAAAACCTCGTCCGCGCCATGTTGAAGCAAGGTTTTCCCCCTTGCTTTAGGTTGACTTGGAAGTATCGCACAGGCTGCCAGGTCTATTTCACCCTGAATTTTACGCTCTTTTGATCTGTGAAAAGCGTTTTGCAAACAATGGCCCAGATTTTCCGATCGAAGAAAAGGCCGCAACCCCTGCACCTCGCCCGAGAATGGCTTCACGCCCCCCCCCCCCAACTCGAACACAACTTTTGGAGTACCTGTATTCCAGGGGAATAGTCAGTTTTGCCGCAGATTACGTAAGTAGGCGTGACGATGGCGCTGAAGTTGTAGGACGGAGGCTGTGCGGAACCATACAGCTGTCGATTTTTGACAGGTCCATAGTCGTAATGACGAAACTCTCCATCTGAACAAATGAAACAAACCATGAGTGTCGAAACATCGAGAGAAAGTAATTCACTGAGGCAAAAGGCTACGGAAGATTCAGTAACTTTTTTTGCCAAGATTCTCCGCAGCCCTGTGGCTAATTCTCCGTAGGACCTTAGAGTATCCTCCCTTGGACCGCGTCTTCCCGTAGGGCCTTCTGTGTAGTCCTACCGAGAATATTGACAAGAGGGCTACGGAGTATCATCACAAGCTGTTAACAGAATTTTCCTCAGCTTTTTGCCCCTTACCACTGTCAAGAAAATAGAAAGCGCATTGGTCGGAGAATGACTGAGCTCTTCCTACACTCTCAGCACATTACTGACTTCTTGCTCCATTCACGGTGAAAACGGTTCCTGGTTTTCCCAGGAACTTCCTGGAAATCACCTATATCTTAACTATAGGCTTCCTGGGAAAACCAGGATCCGTTTTTACCGTGTTATGTCAGTGCTTACGCAAGTAATTTGAGCGAATATAATACACACTTTTCTTCCTTCGGGAACTTCTTAGGAATTGTTAAATAGGGAGGGCACTGCAACTTATTCTCATCAATAATTTTACAAAGGACAGGAGCCTCACTCACTGAGGAAATAATAAGTATTTATCCTTGTTTCAAATAATACGCACTCACTGGTAGCCAACGAATCTGACGTCGTATTCGTTCCAATGTGAATTTTGTCACGTTCGTTTGAATATGATGTCACATTCGTTTGAATGTTGATCCACTTTCAAACGAATGTGACAAAATTCACACTCGAACGAACATGACGTCACATTCGTCGGCTACTCTGCAAACTCAACAGTGTACTCAGTACACTCTAGTTAGAGTGCGCTCATGAGTACACTCTAACTAGCATGTACTCAGATGAGTACACACCTAAGCACGCCTGGCAATTTATGCAGCTGAAAGTGTGTACTCATCTGAGTACACGCTAGTTAGAGTGTACTCATCCGAGTACACGCTAGTTAGAGTGTACTCATGAGCACACTCTAACTAGAGTGTACTGAGTACACTGTTGATTTTGCAGAGTACCAGTGCTTAACGAGAAAAAAGTCAGTGACTTGCTGAATGCTGTGAGTGTAAGGGAGAGTGGGGTAATTCCGGACGTTTTTTTTTCTTTTTGGTCTTTGAGCTTGAATATGCTTCTTGGGTCAAATGTTATCACAGGAGAGTAAAGTATGGACCTTTCCCTTCAAAATGATATACATGAAAGCCAAATCTCAGCAACGGTTAGAGAGATATAGGCGCCTAACAAAAGCCCTGCACGTGTCCGGAATTGCCCCAGCCTGGGGTAATTCCGGACGACCTATGGGGCAATTCCGGACGACCTTAAAATTTGACACTACTCGAGCTTACTTTCGCTTGTTTTGATGTGAGGCATGCTTTTAGAAGGCGTAAAAGGATATTTGCTGCGAACTGAGGTGTTTGATTATTACTCAAAGCATATTATAAGGAATAGTTTCTATCAAAACCCCTTAATTGACAACACTGTCTCGAGTAAAGCTCTTAAACATAGGTGCAATGCTATTTTTCGTTCTTTCTTTGTCCTTCTGAACGGTGGGGATGCATGTCCACAATTTTGAACCCACTACCTTAACATTATGCGGGAAATTGAAGAAAATAACCCCTCTTGTCCGGATTTACCCCACAGGTAGTGAAAACCTTTGATGTTCAATTGCAAGAAAACGGCGAGCCATACGAGCACTCCCGAAATGCCAAAGTAAAGTCCAATGACCATATAATGTGATAAAATTTTTGTCATGAGACTGAACTCGACGGTAAGGTACGATAAGTACATGGAAATACGAGGAAAAGATGCAGCTTTTGCCTATTTTTGATGGTACTCAAATTTCGTGAAGCGACCACGGCCAAACGGTTTGACCTCCTACCTTGGCGATTTGGAATTATCATTTTTAACTGATTATCTTCCTCTGTTAGGCGGGCTTTTGAGTTATCTTCACTCAAACCCAGTGAAAATCGAAGTGTCCGGAATTACCCCACTCTCCCTTAGTGCATGCATCTAGTGCTGAAGGAATAGGGAGCGTCTACACCATAAAGAGTGAATGCTTCATATGGTTACTGAGTGCTTGCAGGCATTGTCCAGGTACCGCATGCAATGTGCGCTTTTCGTTTTGAAGTTTGATTGTCAGTATCCTTATATGGCAGCAAGGGATAGGAGTTTCCTTACGTGATGCCATGGCTTGAGCGTAGTGCATGAATTGCCGAATAGATGCTCCTTGGGGGAAGTGCGCAAACAAAGTCTGAGCTTGAGCCTGAAAGCATATCAAAACATGTCCATGACTTTCTACAGCTGCTCGGTTTGATAAAAATAAAAATTTTGGATCACGGATCAACTTTGCGCCGCCACGGGCGCGTTATCATAGAGGATGAAAAGTCTTGATTAAGACTCAATTTGGGACGATGTATAATGACTTTTCATTCTCAGTGTAGAGACCGAATCAAAAAGAATCGATGTGAAAATTCTGTTAATTTCTGCCAAGATTCTCCGTTGCCCTCTTGTCAATATTCTCCCCCGTACAGTCTTCTCCGTAGGTAGGACCTTACAGTTTTCTGGAAGACTGTATAGTCCTACGGATAACACTGTGAGGCCCGCTGCGATAAATACTGTTAGGTCCTACGTAGAATATTGACAAGGAGGCTGCAGAGAATTATCACAAGTTGTTTACAGCATTTTCCGTAGCTTTTTGCCCAGTGATGCTGAACGAGCTAACCCGTCCTTGCTTGGGCAGAGTGCATAATTGTCCAACCAGCTGTCCACAGGTCCACGCTAGTCGCAAATATCTGACCAAATAGGATCATCATCACAAAGAAATTCCGCTCAAAATTGCGTGGCGACTCATACCTTGTTCAACATTTCACTTACGTCGGTCATTGGCTTATGCGATTTGCCAAACACTGCATCTATCATAAATCGGCAATAGTTTGCGTATTCAGTTCTATTGTTGGGAAAGCAGAATGTCACCACACAGTTACCATAGAGGGGCATTGGGCCGTTCACCACGTAGCTTTTGATTGATTCCTGAAATCGTCGAAATATCACTGTCAGAAACAGATAAGAAATTGCGATGTAAATCGGCGTCTTTGGCTCGTTCCACTTAGAGACAGCAATACTTTTTGGTCTGACCGAATTTGGGCTCTACCAGTCAGCTCTACCATCTGCAAGACTTTGTAAAGCCTCTTGAGTAGCGAAAATTCTGTCCATTGAATTTTGAGTCCGCAAAAGCACTTAGTGCCCCTATTAGTTAGCCACACTGCCACAAAAATCGTGATTTCAAAACGGTTAAGGTACTGCTAATTATTTACCACTTGCTAGCGTTATGATTACGGCTTTGGAACGGTCTCGGTAGAGGTGAGACGGAAACCTTGGAAAGGCAACGAGCATTGGGTCGATGTGAGCGAGAAACATACGGCTAGGCCGTAGTTTGAAAAATATAATTCCGTAATTCGTGTTATGGAATTCACAGATCTGTTGGAACGATCTGCCGAGCCAATCAAGGAGACAATGGCACACTGAAAATCCAAACGCTAAGAATATAGCGTCGATTAGTGCAATGCTTTAGCACTACACTCTAAATGTTCTACAGTGAAGATCCATATTATGGTGAAAATGTTCCATATTATGGTGGTGCAGCTGACTTCGTAACATACCGTTGAGAATTCACTGTACCTATATTTTGATGAATTTCGTGAGTATTATGGAGAAAATCTCCACCATAATATGTATGTTGGTGCAGCCTTTCACCGTAGGACATTTACTGTGAATAGTGCAATGCCTTCCCTTTCCCATGCATAGGGCATTTTCGGGATGCATTGCACATAAGGTGCAATATGGCTGTGGCATTGCACGTATGGTGCGATTTCTCAGTGCATTGCACACCATACGTGCTATACTCACAGCGTTTGGAATCTCAGTGCCCAACTAATGTTCAACAAAGATCGACAAAGATACGGTATTGCCGTTTGTCAAGCACCTAGACTCCACCGTCTATTTTAATGACTTTCTGATAGCACGCAAGTCACCCCGCACAGTCTTCATCACTACTCGACCGTTTGAGGTCCGTCATGTGGTCCTAATTTCTAAGAGTGCACGACGCCCCACGTTTAAGAAAATTAGTATTTTAAGTTAATTCTTACCTTCAGCACGGGAATGGAGCTGTACAAAGTACCTACGACCAACTGAAAGATGTTGTATCTACCCGGATTTTCAACGTAAGTTTGAGGTGACATGAGCACCGCGCCTAGAACCTTCTTCTTGGCGTATTCTGGTCTGGAAGCCAGCAGTACTGCCTTAAAATTAAATAATTTATCAATGTATTATCCTCTGTAATTTTTTTTAAATTTTAAATTTAGTTTTAAGTCGAACATTATGCCTACCTGTGCCGTAGCGCCCATCGAATGGCCAATAAGGAACAGTTTCGGCCTTCCCGTGAAGTGGAGAACGTAGTCGATGATAGTCGGCTCGTCGATAACCGCGTTCTCGTGCCAACTGCAACAAACAACCGAAACGTTTCTAGAAACTGAAGAGAATGCATGGCATGCTCCCTGGGTCCACACTGTGGGTCAGAAGACCGGAGGAGGCGGCCAAAACTCTAGACGCGTTTTGAGCTCCAGAGTAGCTTGAGTCGAACGGAACGTGTGACCCCACCAAAGGATTCCTCGTTCGGAGAGCAATCCATTGGTGGGGTCACACGTTCGGTTCGAGTCCCATTCAGCGACTCTGGAGCTCAAAACGCGTCTAGAGTTTTGTCCGCTACCACCGGTCTTCTGGCCCACTGTGCGTAAGTCACTCACAAAGCACGCTTCATTCTGCAGAGTGCTTGCAAGCACGACCTATGGGTCAGTGGGTATACCCACTGTAAAAATTAGAGTCGTCACTTGACGATTTCATGGCTAATTTGGTGAGATTGTCAGCACTTGAAAGTGATGAAAACATCATCCACGTGTTTGACATAAAGTGACAACAAATTTATACAGTGCCTAGGAGCATGCTTGACAAGCACACTCTAGCTCGCTCTCTAGGATGAAAGCATGCCTCCTCGTTGATATGAGGCTTTGTTACAGCGAAGCAGCGCGCTTCATGCTGCAGTTTTCTTGCAAGCATACTCTCACCGGGGAACGTGATTGCAAGCACACTGCAGGATAAAGCGTGCTTTGTGGTTGACTCCTTGAGGGAGCATGCCCATGCCGTGTACTCTCTTCAGTCTCGAGAGTTCTTGACGAAAACCGTGCTTTCATTCAAATTCTGCGCACTAATTTACTATGTACTTTTTTGTGCATAGCATTGAAATTGAGCGACACAGATGCCGAAAGAGAATCCTCTTATTCAATGGGGCCAAATAACTTTTTGATCATAATGCTTGTCAGATAAAAAATTCATTTATAAACAATGCGGTTCTTTATCAATACTCTTAAGAGCACATGCGTTTACAGTATGTTTGTCCGTTGCTAGAAAACTCACCTAAAGTCCCAAAATTCGGGCATTTTCGGGTTCAACTTGACGTGCTTTCGACCGTAAAAGCTGCCCCTGTAGTTTCCCAACCACACATCAAACCCTGCATCCACCAGTGCGTAGGCTGAAAATCACAGAAACTTCTTTTAACCCGTCCCGTTCTATCACACAGTAATAATGACAGTTCACAGGAAGGGAAGCGATACTGTTACAACAAAGGCATCACATCTACAAGGGGCTTTCAGTTTTTCGAGCCCTTCAAGGGCGAAATACACTGGTGAAACAAAGGCATTAAACTTATGTCCTTTCAGGGCCTAAACGATTGGGGCGCTCATCGTCAACGCCCACTCTTTAAAGCCTACGAAGCTTTTGCTTTAACTACAAAGAAAATTAAGGCATTGCAGAATTGATTCATATTGATTTGTTCATATTTGTTCATATTGATTGATTCATATTGATTCATATTATGGAGAAATGCTTCCTATTACGAAGGATTTTGCTTCGTAACACGAAGCATTTCTTCGTAGATTTTACAATACTTTCATTTTCTTCGTATTGCGAAGCGAATCTTCGTAGAGTTTTTACTGTGCCCTGTAAGGGCGAAATTTTGACGCCTTTGTTTCCCCAGTGCGTTCTTGCATTCCGTTGACTCACAGGTGCTGTGATTATATGCGACGTACTCTTCACTGTTGCCTCCCAGAGCATGCCCGAAGAGGACTGGGGTCCGGTGCAGTTGGTCGTTATTTTGGTGCGCTGCTTTTGAGATGCGATGGATCGTCAGGATGTAGCCGTCAGGAGTTCGCACCGTATACGCCTCACCCACATAGCCGAACTTCTCTGCGAGACGCACCTAGAACACATAAACGTCTACGGAGTTTAAATGAAGGCATGGCGAATTCCTTCTTATAAAGAAGGATTTTGCTTCGTAGTACGAAGCAACTCTTCGTAGCAGTTACAATGCCTCCGTTTTCCTCGTCTTAGGACGCGCACTGTGAGAATGTTATGAGTGCCCTATTCACTGTGGCAAAAAGCTACGGAAAATTCTGTTAATTTTTTTGCTAGGGTTCTTCGTAGCCCTCTTATCAATATTCTCCCGTAGGGCCGTACCGTACAGTAGTCTCCGTAGGACCGCACAGTCTTCTCCGTAGGGCCTGGAAGACTGTAAAGTCCTAAGGAGAACTCTGTAAGGTCCTACGGAGAATACTGTAAGATCCTATGGAGAATATTGACAAGGGGGCTACAGAGAAATACCACAAGCTGTTGTCAGAATTTTCCGTAGCTTTTTGCCACAGTGTTCCACAGTGGGCCATTACACCGGTACCGTCAACGGGGGTAACTTGGGACACTTTTTCGCGTTTTTTGATCGCCAGAGTCAAGATTCTCAACCCAGACCAATGGATCCTAACTATGTTAAAGTTTGACCCTTTCCCCATGATTTCATACCTGTCTGGTTCATTTGCCTCGATTATGTCGTTTCCCAGCGGTCTCGAAAGCTTAGAGTGTCCCAAGTTACCCCATGACCGGGGGTAACTTGGGACAGTAGGCAATTAGTTACATTCCCATGCATCTATTGATGTTAATGGATGAAATAAATTGAAGTCACAACATGTAGACCAAGAATTCAGGCCTATGGACCCTTGTAGGACCGATATTGGACTATATCTAGGGCTCTACGTGCAACTCTCTTTTTTTTTTTTTTTTTTTTTTTTCGAAATAAAGTATGTGTCCATAGAGCATGTAGCCCTGTTGTGGACTTTACAATTTATAACAATGGTGCGGCGGTGACCACTAAGTGACAAAACACAACTTAAATAATGATTATAAACATAATAAAGAAACATAATAATGAAAGCAAGGAGAAAGCCCAGTATTAGTAGCAACATTTTTTTTTTTTTTTTTTTTTACAATAAAAAGAGAGAATTTAGTTGAGATAGAGCTAGAAATTGGTTGAGACTTTAGGCTTGGTACAGGTGGAAAAAGTATTTTTTAATTTTTTCTTTGAAGGATCTGTTGTAAACCGATCTCATGGGAATTGGTATGCTATTAAAAGTGACTAGAGCATTATAGTATGATGTTTTAAGACCATAATATGTAGATTTTACATTTGGCAGCTTGAGATTGGAAGCAGTTCTAGTGTTGTGGCTGTGAATTGTTGCATTCATAATGATATTGGAGTTAAGAATTTTTTTCTTATGTACATGATTGTAAATAATTTTTGCTAGTTGGATTTTAACTACAATGTCGAGAGGAAGTATATCAGAAGCAATGTAGAGTTGCCTGGTCGGTGATCGTTTTTCCTTATGCAAAAGTATTTTCAAGGCACTGTTTTGAAGCACTCTTACTTTGTTGAGCATTAATTGATTGGCTAAACCCCAAATGGAAGACATGTAGGACATGTGAGAGTGGAAATAAGAGAAGTATATAATTTTCAGCTGCTTATAGGGAAGTGTTTTCCTCATTCTAAACATTAGTCTTACAGTGGCTCTCAAGGATACTATCAGTTTGTTAATATGGCGTTCGAAGTTCAGGTTGTTATCCAATCGAACACCTAAGTATTTAGCTTCACTCACTTTTTCAATGACGTATGTACCAATGTTTATTTTCATATTTTTTTCAGAGACCGACGGTTTAGTGAAGAGCACATAATTTGTTTTTTTGAGGTTTAGACTCAGTTTGTTGCCCAAGAACCAATCATTCAGCATAGGGTCATAAGGTAACGTAATATCTTGGCTATTATCTTAGCTGTCTTAAATCTTAAGGGGAGGTTCTGGTGAAAATGCTATTTTCTCCTAAATAGGTCCCACTGTGAAAATTTGTTAAAAATTTAATTTCTTATCAAGTATTTATTAAAATTTTTCATTGGGGAGGCACATTCTATGCCCTGAATCCAGTCGCAGAGCCTTTTTCTCCCATTTAGGCTATAACTTTAAAAATCTTCTTGCGCATACTATTTTGTCGTAAAAGGTTGGCTTAGACATTTTTCACTTCTTTGATTCATTTTTTAAAAATGCCGGCATGCCCATCTCAAAATGTCAATTGCATTTTTATTCGCAAGCTTTCTAACCAAGCATTTCACTAAAATTGATCAAAAATGTACAAAATAGACAAATTTCAGGGACTTTTCAGCTTAAAAAGCTAATAATTAATAATATAATGGAAGTTTTGAGCTATGCATGCCGGAATCTTTTGAAAATGAGTCGAAGAAGTGAAAAATGTCAAGGTCAACCTTTTACGACAAAATAGTATGCGCAAGGAGATTTTTTAAGATACAGCCAAAATAGGCTCAAAAAGACTCTTCGACTGGGTTTACAGCCTGGCATGTGCCTTCAAAAGTCAAATTTTAGTCTCCCCAATGAAAAATTTTATATTCCGAACAAATTATGACTGTAGGATCCATTTGGAAAATGGCAAGATTTTCACCAGAACCTCCCCTTAAATTAAATTGAGCTGATTTTTCATAATGAATGTGCGCATTCTCATGTGCTTGTAAAATGCAGCATGGGTTTTCACTGTGCTTGAAATTGAGTGTACTGACTTTACACTTGAAGCAGTGGGTCAGAATTTCTGATGTGGCTTGATTACGGTTGGCTTCAAACATAGCTCTTCTTACGCTTGAAGTCAAGCGCAGGAGTACACTGTAAGATTTTACGCTTGAGGACAGGCAGAATACTATGCCTTAATTTTACCAGTGCAGACCACTTACAAACAATGCAGATACTGTAGAATCAACTGTTTGAAACAACGGACCACCATTATCACCAATATCACCGACCACCATGTACTTTATGGGTATAGGCTTAAATGGAGAGCAAAATACCTAAAATAAGGAGTGATCAACATTTTGAGCATCAATGGGATGGATTCTTGAGGTGTTTAATCTGCCCTGACTTCAAGATGTATCATTAGTAACTTTTTGACCTTTGAAAATTGATTTTAGGGTCAATGCGCTTTGTCGTCATAAGTTTCGAGTAAAATTTTAGCTCAAAATTAAGTTTTATCAACCCGATTCAGTGAAGATACGTATTGCCAGATGAAATATTTTGTAGTTTTAAGCGGTCACCTAAAGTGAATCTTAGGACAAAGTATCGTCAAAATTCTCAAACCACGTAAAAAAACTATACTCATTTTTCACTTTTTTTCATAAATTTTCCTAAGTAAAAAATGGAAATTTTTTGATTTTTCACCTTCAGTCAGAGGAGAAGGTTTTCAGAAAGCTAGTTGAAATGGAAATAGAAGCCAAAGGGGTCTCACATCACACTTTCATAGCATAAGATGAAAAGTACTGTTTTCACTAAATTTCACTAAATTTCCCAAAATGGTATTGGCCATAACTCTGGGAAAAATGATTTTAAAAAAAAATCCTCTTAAAGGGGTTCCTTTGGGGTCCCAATGCATCGATTAAAAGTGGTTTGGACCGAATCCATCGACCTCAAAAACAGACCATCGTCGATTCGGCGGGGAATGACCCAGAAGTCTTTCTCTCTGAAATTGAGATGAGACGTCAGGGCTGAAGAGCTTATAAGGTTCCAGCCAACGCAGCATCATATGACTCTCCATACTGCATGCACGAAAACCCATAGGGCATTGAAAAGAATCCCTGGACCGGAAGTCAAAGAACAAAAGTGAGAACCAAAACCGCTCTGCGCATGCGCAGACGTCCCCCCTCCACTCCGAGGAAGCGTCTGCGTATGCGCAGAAGCGGTACTGGTTCTTCCTTTTGATCTTTGACTTCCGGTCCAGGGATTCGTTAAAATACCCTATTCGTGTTGCTTGAATTCAATCAAGGTGATAGTGGCTTCCGATCTTGTCCCTGAGTCCATTGGACACGGTACTTTAAAAAGGGTCCGGACAGGAAGCCAGGAGCCGCAATCTTAACCGGAAACACATTCAGTACAAGTTTAATTCGAAGCGTTCCGGCCCGGATGTAGTGCAAATGGGCGAATTGGGTACTTCAGAGGAAACCTAGACCGGAAGTCAGCCACAGAACGGGAGAAACAAAAGAGCGTCGCGCGGCCGTGCTGAGCGGTGGAGGGGGTCGAAATAGGCTATTCTAACGAATCCGTGGCCCGGAAGTCAAAGAACAAAAGTAAGAACAAAAACCGCTTCTGCGCATGCGCAGACGCTGCCTGAGAGTGGAGGGGGGTCGTCTGCGCATGCGCAGAAGCGGTTTTGATTCTTACTTTTGTTCTTTGACTTCCGGGCCAGGGATTCGTTTAAATTCCCTATCGGTCGAGTGAAGGGGGAAGGCGGCGCACGCACTTCACCCGCACTCTACTTATCCCTATCCCTCGCAAGCGTGGGTCGTGTCGCATTGAACCCCAGGGAACTACAGGAAGCAAGTCGAGGGGTCCTATTCAAAAGATCTTATCTGGGCGTTCCCCCGAAGACAATCTTATCTTAAACGCATGTGGATTTTACATAGTTTGATCATTTGGTACAGCTACTTATCAACATAATTTGAGAGTTTGATCGCGTGAATCTAAAGATGGAAGTGCAAAGAAACCAAAAGTGCATGTAGAAATGTGTTTCGCTTGTCGTCCTATTTATTCTGGTTGATCAAAATGTGCGAAATCTGCAGGCGTTTAAGATAAGATTGTCTTCGGGGGAACGCCCAGATAGGATCCTTCGAATAGGACCCCTCGAAGTGTTGAGCAAACCCAGGCAAGCCTACCGCCTCACACTTGAGAGCGTGGGACAAACGTGGCTCACGCTTGTGACTCACCCGTGATGCACTTCGAAATCACATTCTCGGACCTTACCTCGCCCCTACTTGTCAAAGGCAACGTCGAATTAAGTAAGAACCCCGAAACGTGTGAAGCGAGGCGTGTCGCGTCGAAACTGACCCGAAGACTAACTACGGCTTGGGGAGATGCGAGCGTCTCGGACCTGAGTCAAGGCCCCCTCCTCTTTCTCCCTTCTGAGTCGAGCAGAAAGAATGTCCCTGTCAGCACTTTCATCGCTCACATATCGTGCCGTGCTGAGCCACGTCACTCCAGGTCCGCTGGCGCATGTACAGGCAGAACCAGAACCAGGCGAAGAATGTGCTCGCGTTACAGACTTCTAGGTAGGTGTACGCTAGACCGTGGCTGGTCGTAACAGGCTTCGCGCCATTTCCGATAATCCACGCCCGGCGTTTCACCTACCTTGGCCTGCGGCGCCAGGCAGTTTGGCAGACATTCGGCGTACAAACCGGCACGAATTAGCGTTCTACTTCGGCACGGGACGGGGGGCGTTCCTTAGTTCCCCCCCCTCCCAAGCACGCGGTGGCGGGTCACTGGTCGTACTGCATGACATCGTCGGGCTAGCATTCTCGAGAACGTACGACATACTAATGCAAGCTTCGGGATAAGAATTCTAGCTAAACTATGCCCTATTGGCATCTATTCCCCATGCTATTGGATTCGGACCTGAGTCGGAAAGGTCGAAAAGGATTTCATTTTCGTCATCAACGTTTTCCAAAACATATGAGATGATATTAAACTCGGTGTGAGATCTTAAATTATTTGAAAGATAACTTTCTTCTGCCGCTTTCTAGTAGTGGTTTTTGGGCAGAAATTACTAAATGGATTGAGATAGATGGTTCACTGATAGAAAAGATGCTGTTAATTAACAGCATATATCCTGTTAAGTTTTTTAGCAACACTTGTTGTAGAAGAACGGCATATTGTTGGACACTGAGTCGTTATTCAACAGCAGTGTTGTAAAAAGGGATGATGGCTCTCTGTATCTGATCTCTGACAATAAGTTGTTGTGTAACAGAATTACCATTTCCAAATGGCACCAACCTGTTCATAAACAACACTTTTCTGTTTTCAAACAAAGAAGTTGTTATACATTTACAAAAAAAATGTCGAGGGTACACACTAAACTTCTTACGGATACATCCTATCTGTATTACGGACATTTTTGTGCAATTGCAATTACGGATAGATTTTGCTTGTAATACGGATGAAATCATCCGTATTACAAAGAGTTTTCCGTCCGTAACCTACGGACGAAAATATCCGTATGGTACGGACGTAAAACTCTTTGTAATACGGATGATTTCATCCGTATTACAAGCAAAATCTATCCGTAATTGCAATTGCACAAAAATGTCCGTAATACAGATAGGATGTATCCGTAAGAAGTTTACTGTGTACTAATAGTCTTATCCAATACTAGCAGTCATTCAGAAACGCTCTTTTCTGTTTACAAACAGCACTGTTCTTCAACGCGGTCTCTCTGTTATTCACAAAAAGGAAATAGGAGTTTCGTGACGGCTCAAACAAGACATTTGTTTTGTAACAGTTCGTGCAGTTCTTGGACAGTTCACCGCTGTTTAAAAATTGGAAGTGTTGCTAAAAAACTTTACAACACAAATGCTGTTCAGAAACAACAGAATTTATTTTGACATAGTTGGAGTTTGATTTGAGCCGTGAGCTGCAAAATGCTCCGGCAAATCTTCAATTGAATGGTGTTGTTTTTAAATGACAGGATACCGTTCCAAAACAGCATATATCATTAATTTTACAAACAAGATGTTCTGTTTTCCAGCATTGGAAATCGACTATATTTGTTGTTTTCTCCAATGATGAAACTTGCTGTTTCCTAACAGCATTTGTGCTGTTTTAAGTTCCGATGACACGTGCTGCTTAAAAGCAAATCACTCGTTGGTAAATGTGCTGTTTTCCTACAGTTTCTTTTAACAGTGTTCAACTTTCGTGTGTATCGAGCCAAGGACATACCTACTGTCCTTGCAAAGTCTGAGCCATATCGGCCGCCAGGTACCGTGCACTCGTCACCGACTTCCGTTTTCTCTCTGATCCGTGCCAAATGACCGAGCTCGGAGAAATTTGCGTACATTCCAGATAAGATTCTTTTCCGGGTAACGACCAGATAAGATCATTTTCCAGGGAACGGCGAGACAAGATCTATTGAGTAGGATTTCACGATACGGTGACACGCTCCTCGGAGGACACGCGTACTCGTGAGCACGCGCTGAAGAGAGAGTACCTGAGTTCCGCAAGTTAACACAACATTTGACCTGCACTGTTCGAAAATTTTTCGTAAATTTACAAAGATTTCACTGGAAATTTTTATAAACGAGAGCTTTGTTAATCGTAGTTGATAAAATATGCCGTAAAGTCCAAAAATTCATCGTAAACATCAATTTACAAGATACTTTGTAAATCTAAAAAAAACATTCCGTTTTATTTGTGATAATTGTAAGTAACATGCACCCTAGCATGCAGCAAATAGTGCTGAGAAAAAATGTTCGTCGGAGACTTTCTAACCAGGACTTTCTGGCCCGCCGGCAGCCTACCTGCCACAGCTCTGCAAGGGCATTTGGAGTTCGACGACCAGCTGGCTTTGGCAATCTCTACGACATATTTTGTCAATTTCACAACTGTTTCATTTGTCTAAAAAATGTTTGTTCCATAAATATCGTTTTGTGGCTAATTCAAGATTTATACTGTCAAAGTACGGAATAATCTCCGAATTTCAAGACCCCTTTTTAAAAGAATATGTTACGAAATGTTTCGTGCCAAAATATTTCGTAAATTAAAAAAAATTCTATCAGTGTGGTTCCATAAAGTAACATAAGAAAATGTTCTGTGAAGGTGAAGGGTATGGACTGTTTCAACTACTTCCAAATACGAATTTGAGAAGCAAGGTAACACTGCAAAGCCAGTGGTAGGTTTACTTGCCACAAATTTGGCAAGCCGTTTTGAATGCCAAAATTTGGCAAGCTTTCTTCATAAGCTTGCCAAATTTCGGCAAGCTGGGGAGTATTTCCAGGCCAAGCTTGCCAATTTTTGGCATTCAGAATGGCTTCCCAAATTTGTCGCAAGTAAACTTACCACCGGCTTTGCAGTGAAACTACGTACACACTAAACTTCTTACGGATACATCCTATCTGTATTACGGACATTTTTGTGCAATTGCAATTACGGATGGATTTTGCTTGTAATACGGATGAAATCATCCGTATTACAAAGAGTTTTACGTCCGTACCATACGGATATTTTCGTCTGTATGTTACGGACGTAAAACTCTTTGTAATACGGATGATTTCATCCGTATTGCAAGCAAAATCTATCCGTAATTGCAATTGCACAAAAATGTCCGTAATACAGATAGGATGTATCCGTAAGAAGTTTAGTGTGTAGCCTTTTCAAAAGAAGTCACGAGTTACGGGCTGCAACTTAGATGCTTTCGATAACGTGCCCTTTCGACGTAAGTAAAGGATCCCTGGAGTGTACTGAGTACTGTTCAGTTTGAAGAGTGCCTTGGATTGGAGTTAAGATAGGAACGAAATTTTAAGTGGAAATCATTTAATGTCGAAAGAGGGTCAAAAATACAGAGAGGGCTAGTGTCCAAATTGCGGCAGCAGGGCTGTTGGACGATGGCGTCGAAGAAGTTGGCTCCCTCGCGAGCGGCACGACACCCGTCTCCGCCATTTCGATCCAGAAGCTGGACGAGTCTTTCAGGCTCCGATCCAAAGTGCCGTGCTCGTAGTCCACGTGTACCAGGCCGAAGGGGCGCCTGTAAAAGCGGAGGCCGCGGAAGTTTCAATACGAATTCGCCGCTTGTCTCAGGTGTACAACTAAATAAATGAATGTATAAGCACACTATGAAAACTTTTGTTGCCACTTGATGACAGGGATCCTTAACTTACCTCATAAGGGCATCATAACGCTATCATAAGAGTTAAAGTTATTACCCTTAACTTCTAACATCTTTTCAAAAGGGTAAGTTATCTTTTTATGTCTCTAATTTGTGTGGATATACTTTTGCAAGTACTTTCATAAGTCCGTACCCTTAACCTATAGCGAACATTGTCTTATGTTACGTTTTGACAGCAGTGCTAGTTAAATGCGAGGGGGTAAACACTTCAAGAAATCGTGTACAGACTACTCGGTATTACGCTGTATTACGGGTGTATTACGGCCGTAAAATACCAAAATTTGGCACATTTGACCCAAAAATGGTATTACGATCACGTGTATTACGCGTAATACACGGTTTTTGTGTACAGGGTATTACGCGAGTGGTTACCCCCTCGGTTAAATGTTAAGTTAAGGATCCCTGCTTGATGACAATGCCAAGGCTAATTTTCTTTGCAAGGATGTCATCAAAAACATTGGATGACACGTCCATGTAATTAGTGTAGGAGCTGCGAGGGGGGCAACCACATTGGATGTTTGGGGACACACGTTTTCCTAAGGATTTTATCCGGCAAGATTTTATCCGATATTACGCCCGAAATTTGCTTGTTGCCTTTTTGGGGCCAAGATTTCAGATTTCCTGAGATTTCTAGCGCTCAAAGGGACACAAGATTTCTGGAGTGGTTGGACCTTCCTCAAAAGTTTACTTGAGCGATCGAAATTGAGGTCGCTGCGGTGTCTACTATGGCGTCAAGGGGCATTGCCTCAAAGGTCTTCAAAGTAAAGTACTTACTTGTAACCAGCACTCCACTCGAAACTGTCGATGAGACTCCACGCGCAATATCCAATAATGTCAACGCTGAAGTCCTTCACTGTCTTCACGAGCGTCCGCAAGTAGGCCTGAAAAATTCACCAATTAATTTTGACGTTATCACGACTGCTGCAATCTCACATAGAAATAGAGGCCTCAATTACACTGGGAGGAAAACGAACAGAGAAAGTATGGAACATGTCTGGTCAATAATTTCCTTGGACCGTCCGCGCCTGGCAACTATCAACTTCTTTACTTCTTTTCCGTACCCTTTTACATAACTCAAGGGGAAATCACTGTGAATTTCGGTGTACACTCTAAATGTATTTTTCGCCTTTGTCCTTATTATCTGGGTTGGTTCGTCAAAATGTGGAAATTTTAAAATCAAAAATGTTTAGCTCAATTACCACTTGCACGGACTTCATATCAGCAAATGCCCCTTATGTAACAACAAAGCACCTTCAGAGAAAGGCATGTACATGTTTTCAGTCAGAATTTTTGACTTCTTGTACCACATATGGCGCCGGAAAGGTACAAAAATGGCCGTTTTTTCGGTGTCCGAATCCCCGATTGAAACACAATGTGAAGTCTAATTCCTTATAACGCCGTTAAAACACCCAAAGTTTTGTGTGTTTTCGAGAGTGGACACTTTCGTCTACATTTTAACCTAAGTCCCGAAACCTTGAGTCGATTCGTTCGTTCGTAAAGTGGAAGAAAAGTTTTGTCCGCAAATTGCGACACTTGCTACCGGCATTTGTATTTCGCGGCTCTAAGCGTGTTTTGTGCCTGCACCGAACCAAGTGCCAACCCTATTCGGCTCCGAAAATGATATTAAACCAAACTGCAACGGTGGAAATACTTCTACAGGAGTAACAAGGATAATAGGTCGCTTTGCCGTAACTCGCAATCATAAACCTGTAATCGCCAACGCGTAACTTCGACCTCCCCCGCATAAACATTTTCAAATACTGGGACAAAGTCATGTTTGCCGCTTCATTTGACCTATTTACATCATACAGCGTCTGTTACGTACAAGCAAATTTGGTATTTCCTTGCGAAATAGATGGGTTTTACAAAGTGTAATGATGTAATCGAATGTAATCAGCCAGGACCCCGGCGTCGACGCCTGTTACTGCACTTTTGAAGCTTAAATACTTGTTTATTTCGCATCCAAGCCTATTACATATGTTAGGATTTTTTGTTCGTCCTGATCAGACGAATCGATTTCTATAAATAGATGTCAGTTTTGTCCGCTTTGAAATTCCACCCAAACCACTTGAATGTAACGAACGTCGACGCAAATGTAACAAACGTCGACGCAAATGTAACAAACGTCGACCCAAAGTACGCTTTCAACATTCAAGCCATTTGAAACAAAACTGGAACGAATTAAGCTTTGATATTTCTTGGGGACCATTCTAGAGCCATCTTGAATGAGCCTGCAAAATTTCATCCGAAAAGCCGCACATTAAAATCTTGGAAATCCCGTGCCTCAAAATTCCCACATCTCGACGAACCAACCCATCTGCATTTTTGTTAATTCATATTGACAAAAAAGTTATTTTAAAAAATTCACGAAGAAAATTGTATCTAAGGAGAAAACACTTTCTTATAATATACTGTCGTTGTAGGCTTTAGTACCTGGCCACTGTAGATAAAAGTCAATAAGACGCTGATAGTGCAATGCAGTGGCTGATAGTGAACTTACGCTGTGATAGGCGGCTCGCATTTCATCATGCTTCCCAAGGTGCATGGCGTCGCCCAGACCGTTTTCCGTCACGAGGAGAGGACGCTTGTATTTTTGCCAAGTCCACAGGATTGCCATTCGCAGTGCATCAGGTTCAATCTGAAAAAAACACGGAATGTAATATCATTACTTCATCACTCTTAGACTCTTACTGAGTTTTTGTTTGATAACGTAATTGATATTCATGCGCATTAATAAGAGTATTCACATTATTCTTCAATTTCTGAACATTGTTAAATTTTAATTTGATTCATGAACGTCATTAATTTCGTCTTGAAAAATCTGTTATGCCTCTTAACGGAATTCTATAATGCGCACGAACGTCAATGGAATATTGATAAAAGGTCGATTGAAGGACGAGAGTGATTCTCATCCACTCTGGACTATCGTGCTCTTCCAGAGCGCTACACTGCTATCAAAATTACAAGAAAACCACGGCAAATCAACGATAATTTCTAGCAATTTTTTTTTAGGTGGCATGCATGACCTGGCACGAAATCATGCCGATACATTTTCACTGCGGGAAGGGAGCGTAAAACCGCTTCAAAACATCTCCCAAGCCACCGTTACACTCCCAGACTCTTACTGAGTTATTGTTAAGTAACGTATTGACGTCAGAGCGCATATACACTGTTAAAAATGGTTGTTTTGAAACAACAACACAATTACCAACCTCGACAACGCTGTAGTTTATAAACAAGTTTGCTTGTTTTAAAACGACGAATTCGTTGCTTATTATTTTTCTGACTTATGCTGTTTCAAAACAATATTATGCTGCGTACCAACAACCCGGACAATCTAAGAAAAGATAACTGCGGGTCTGTGACTTGATCGCATTCAAAATTGATGCTAATAAGGATGTCTTCTGGTTTACAAACAGCTTGTTGACGAACAACGCAAGTCGTTAGTAAACAACTGAAGTCATTTGCAAACAACTTTGATCATTCAGAAAATTAGCGACATATTTACTGCTATGACATACTGCAACACTGCTTACATATTTACAACATTATTTTTAACAGTGTATTTGATTTGATTTGATTTATTGTTAAGGACTTACAAACAAGCACTTAAGAGTGCCACTGGCATGCAAGCCCGCCCTCCAAATCAATAATTACAAATTCATGATAAAAATAGTTATAAACGAAAAATAGAGATAAACACTTATATGCTTGTCGCAAAGGACACCTTAAACTAATGGAACAACATAATTAATTATACAAAAATAGTTTGTACTCTAATTTGGTTTTAAAAGAAACGATCGTAATCACTTATAAACTAAAGGAACAACGTAATTAGCTTGTATAAAAAATATTTTGTCTATTTGGTTACATTATGAACAAGAATCACATCACAACAGACATGGTCGCATGAGGTCATAAGGAGGATAAGCTCTTTTCAACGAGATTTTTCACAAAGTTAACAGATCTGCCCAGGTGCTCATAAAGGTGGAGGTCGTTCCACATTTTGCTAGACTGTAGGAGAAATGAATTATGATATTTTTCTGTTCTGTGAATAGGTATTTGTAACTGTAACTTGCTTGACCTAGTGGAGCATCTATTACTTGTAGATATAAATTTGTATTTCTCAAATAAGTATGCTGGGGTTTCTGACTTAATAATTTTAAAGACCATCAGAGCAACAGCCAAAGCCCTTCTATTTTCGATTTTTAGAAACTGTAACTTGTCATAATAGGGTGTAATGTGCTCAAATCTGGAGGCTCCAGTTATGAAACGCACACATGCATTTTGCACTCTTTGCAGTCTAGCATTATTACAGTCAGTAATATCAGTAAAAAGTGCAGAGGCATAGTCAAGATGAGGCATCACCAGGGTCATGATCAGCATTTTCCTAATATTTGGAGGTATAAAAGAGAACGACCGCCTCAGCTGTGCTAAAGTTCCTAATATTTTCTGTATTAACAAAGTGCATTGGTCGGTCCAGCTCAGTGATCCATCGAACAACACTCCTAGATTATTAACAGTACTCTTATATGGAATGACACAGTCATTGACAATCAGCTCTGTAACAGTCATCCTGGATAAAATATTTAGAAATCTTTGGGATCCTAATATAATGGATTGAGTCTTTGATACATTTAGCAATAAATTGTGCTTTTCACAATAATCTATTATATTCACCATATCGCTTCTTAGATAGTTCAAGTTATCATCCAAGGCATTCAAAGGAAAGTGAATATATAGCTGTATGTCATCAGCATACATCACGTATTTACAATGCTTTAAAACAGTAGGGAGATCAAATAAATATATAAGGAACAGCAATGGTCCCAGCACACTGCCCTGTGGTACCCCTGTGGTGATCTCAGCCCAGTCAGACATTTGATCTGATGCCACGACAACTCTATGACAGCGCATGGTGAGATATGACCGGAACCAATTTATAGCGGACTTTGAGAAACCTAGGCACTCCAGTTTGGTACATAGTAGTTCATGATGGACACAGTCAAAGGCTTTGCTTAGATCTAACAACACCAATAAAGATAGAAGTCTCTTGTCAATGGCTTCTCTGATATCATCAGTGACTTTTAGCAGTGCGGTAACAGTACTAAAACCCTTTCTAAATCCAGACTGGTTTTCTGCAAAAAGCTTTTTATCATTCAAAAACTCTGTGACTTGAGAGTGCACTAGTTTTTCCAGAATCTTACCCAGCACGCACAGTATGCTGACTGGCCTGTAATCCTTACTCTCTTTGGGATTTTTCACCTTTGGTATTGGTATAATATTGGCCCTCTTCCATATATCAGGATACAAACCATTTTGTAGGCTAAAATTGAACAGATGATCAAGTACCGGTAACAAAGCTGGTAAGCACATTTTAATGAACAATACTGAGATACCATCCACCCCAACAGCCTTTGACTTTATAGAGTAAACAGCTTTAACAATTTGCTCAGGTAGTACATACCTAAAATGGAATTTATCCATAATATCAGACGACTTATCTTTTCCTGTTCTCATCTTATATTTCAATACAGTATCACGTATAAGCTCTTCGTTTCTTACAGATGATACGGAGGCATAATGTTTATTAAGATCAGATGCACCCACCACTGGGTCAGGGTGTTTATCTTTAGACTTGCCTACATTTAGAGATCTAATTGTATTCCAGATCGACTTGGAGTCCCTTCCATTCTCAAACTTCTCATAAAAGTATTTCATCTTTGCACTACGAATCATTCTTTTCACTCTATTTCGGGCCCTTTTAAAATTATCCAAGTCATCCGGACTGTCGGTTCTGTTATGAATTTTTTTGAGCTTATTTCTCTGTTTAATCAGACCTCGAATTGTGTTATCCATCCATGGAGCAGAATTTTTCTTTATGGTCTTAGTACTTACAGGTGCATGATCATCCATGAGTTTGTTGAAGATACAATTAAATTTATCCACTTTGTCGTCTATATTACTCTCCGTATAAACTTGACTCCAGTCTGAGTTCTCTACATCACTTAACAGTTCCTCCACGTTTACCCTACTAAAGTTTCTAAAAGTTAGCTCTTGCTTAACATTACGTGGGGTGGACAGATCAAAAACAGCACTAATCATATCATGGGAAGAAAAACCAGAAGCAGAGGTTTGTCCACACGTGACTAGTTTGTCAGGACAGTTACTGCAAATAACGTCTAAAATAGAGTCACAATTATTAACATGGTAGGTTGCCTGATGAGGAACACAATATAAGTTACAAAGACTAAGTAATTCAGGCACTACAAGAGCATCATCCCCTCCCCTGCCAAAACCTGCATTGAGGTCCCCACAAAGAAAAGAGTATTTGAATCCTGGTGAGAATTTATAGAATTCCTCGATAAAAGTACTCACGTGACCACCCTTTGGCTTCCTGTACATAGCTGCCAGCAGAATTTTATTTGTACCCACCAGAATGTCAAGCAGAATAAAATCTGGCTTCTCGTAATCTCCTTCTGAAACAGACAGTACTTTCACAGAGTATAACGTTTTTACATAGACAGCCACTCCACCTCCATTTCTTCCTATTCGATTGGCTCCAAACATTTTGTAACCTGGAAGCTGAAGTACATTTTCATTATTTCTAAACCACGTCTCAGACACCACTATGACATCAATGCCACAGTCAGAAAAGGTATCAATAAATTCAGATTGATGTGAAATATCTCTTAAGGGGGCACACCAGTGAAAATGCAGAGGCTTCGTAAAAACGTTATTTGAGTAAGTAACAAAGGAAAGGGGTTGAAATTTTATTCTGAAGCTAAAATAGTCAATTTAACCAAAAAAGACACGGCACGGGGGGGGCGAGGGGAAGGGGGGGTGGGCGCCATTTTCATTTTTGGGTACACGGCTCCACTTTCCCCAAACTTTGTGAAGCCCTCGATTGAGCCTGAAACAGGGGTTTTCAAAATTTCTCATCGGGAAAATGGGCTATCGTGTGAACCACGGACATGTCGGAAAAAAAATCCTAAATATGTTTTTTGAGAAGCAAAAAACGAAACTCATTTTTTGACCATTTTTTCACTTTTCCGTGTTTTGTGGCTCGGCCCTGTAATGCTACGCCCCAATCCGAGGTTCCACATAGCGACAAGTTTAAGAAAATTTTGCCGCAAACCACACTAAATTTATCTCAATTTTCGCCCGCAATCGTGGCACCGGGCCCAAAAAAGGGCGTTTCGAGAAAACGACGTTTGAAGTAAAACTACGGATACTCGCATTTTCCTATTACGGACGCAATTATTGACATTTTTGATTTCGGTTTGCGCCAAAATTCCTTTCTCCAACTGCGTTTCGATGTTCCGGGGTTTTGGCATTGGACTTCAAGTGAAACACCTGAACGTTGAAAATTTGAGGTAAATATGCAAAAAATTACCCTTTTGGGAAACTTAAAAAATGTGCCCAAGCCAAAGTAATTGGAATTTTGGGGTTTGGGGTTTTGCGGCTTTCGACTCGGGATAAATAGCAAAAAATGATAAAAAAAAAAAGGAGGCCAAAATTTGACGATTTCACTGGTGTGCCCCTTAAACGATTGAGCATTTTTTGTCAATTTTAAATTTAGTTGGTTGTTCCGCAGGATTTTCAAACATAATCTCTCAACATAAAGACATTTCCCCACTCATAATTAGGCAGGGCACGTTGGGAAGCTATCAGTCGCCAATTCTTACATGCTAATAAAAAAAACATTAAAAGTAATGAGCAAAAAGTCACTTTAAGTATAAAGAAAAGATACAAAACAAAAAAATAAAACAGCATATTTTTACTAGCTGGTAAGAGAAAACATTTGTACTTAGTAGGAGATAAAAATAAAATGAATTAAAAAATAAAACTAAAAGTAAACACAACCAACATTTTAAAAAAGAAAATGAACATAAGAAAACGGAGAGAGAAAAATAGATAAACAGCAATGAAAGTGAAATAAAAAAAAATAGAACTAAAAGTAAAACACAACACAACATATTAAAAAGGAAATAGCATAAGAAAACAGAGAGAAAAAAGTAGATGAACAGCAAAAGTGTATAAGAGATCAATGTTGTAGCTCACTGGGTGGGTGGTTTTTCATAAGTTTGTTGAGGTCCCCGTCACTCCTGACCCGGAAGGGTCTGTCCTTGTTCACCTTGACCAGGATCACTCCATCGATGGTCCACACTGCTTTGTTTGAATAATGTGACACAGCAGTTTTCAGTAGGTCCATTCTCATTTTAGTTAAATCTTCACGTATTGTGACTCCAGTTCCTTTCAATCTCTTCTTCGCAGAGAACAGGGACGAACGTTCTGCATAGCTGACAAATTTCACAATGATAGGTCTCGGCCTTTCTCCACTTTACCGATGCGATGAGATCGGTCAATGTGATAATGTTCCAGGTGGACTCCCATTTTTTTAGCCAGACAATCACCAAGTTGTTTGTGTCCTCATTACTCTGCTCCTTGACACCAAAAATTCTCACATTATTTCGTCTGCTGTACGCTCCCTCTCGTCTAACCCAACTTTCACTGCTGTCTCCAACTGTTGAATTTTTTGATCTTTGTCCGCAAGCTCCTCCGACAGTTTCTCAACTGTCTCCCTCAGGCTGGTTATTTTTAGTTGCAAGGGATTCACACTATCTTGGAGAGGTTTCATGGCGGCGCCCACTGCCTGTGTTACATTAATTGGAGATCGTCAACACTCATTTCTGTCACCGCCAGTTTTTTGTCTGCTGGTGCTGCTTTGGTGGCATGATGGTAAAGTTTGGGAGCGCCGGAAGGATCACTCCACTGGGTCTTCTTGTTGGCAGGGTTTGGGAGTACGGCACGGGCCGCTCCACTGGGGGCCCCCCTAACCTCACTTTCCCGCTCGAGTCCAGTTTTATAAGTGCCGATTTCAAGGGGACCACAAATGGCACACGACTGCTACCAATGTCAGGCCTTCGAAGCGTCCACTGCAAGTCCAGCGTCAGTTTTGAATGTTTTCTTCATGAATCACCTTCAGAAACACTTTGATAGCTTCCTCATCTGCTCAGTCGCTACTCCATGAGAGAGAGAGAGAGAGAGAGAGGTGAATAACATTTTTATTAGTTCTACCAACATTTTTATCAGTTTCGTCCTGCCAAATCTGTTAAAGCTTCTTAACGAAACCCTACTCTACAAATCAAAGAGTGTACATAGTATGCTCTAACTGGAGCATGCCTGCAAGCACGCTCTAGCTAGCGCATGCCTGCCAAGCATGCACTAACTAGTGCATACATGCCATGTACACGCTTCCTGATGCAGAAAACTCCCTATCCCTTATGCAGTAAATGTATGCTTCAGTTAGCGTGTACATTAGGGGCCGTCGACATTTGCGACTTTTCGATTTTGACAACGGAATAGCACTCTAAAGTTGCGTTTTTTAACGCTGATTTCAGATCTGTCCTCGGTTTTGCGATCAGACAAAGCTTTGATGACCCTACCGGCCGTTTTATGCAAAAAAGCGGTGTTTTTCATGTTTTTACTGTGTTAAGGCTCCCGGACAGCCTCCACGTCGTCGGCCAAGGTAGGTGACCGTTGAGTTGTCTTCAGTAGCATAAAAGACAACACTCTGAGCCACGAGGGGTCACCCCTCTAATGTGCCAAAGACTTGAAAAACTGAATTTTTTTGGTCGAAAATCACTCAATTTTTACCATTTTTTCACCGTTTATCGACTATTACGAGAGCCCACGGGCCCGAGGTCATAACTTACGCAGACCAAAAGGTGTCACTGGGTATAAGAAAGGTCACCCAGCCCCTGCCCGGGCCCGGGGAGGCGCTGGGGCAGCGAGAGAGGCGGTGTCGAATATGTTAAAAATGATCAAAATCAGCTGATCGGCCGCCTGGGACAGGCTGTGTAGGGGATGGGAGCGTGTCGCCGCGCCGGTCATGACGCTTCGCCCGCTGCCCGCCCAGCCGGCCTGCTAGCCAGCCGGCCTGCCAGCCCGTCGGCGCTGCGTAAGACTGCAAGAGGGACAGAGCGACGGGAGCTGCAGGGCGGGCAGGCTGAAAGCGTTTCCGAAGAATCCATCGCTGCCTCTGTCGCACCCCGGAGGCAGAGCGACGGAGTGCTGCTGGCGCGTGTTGAGTTTGAGTTGCCTAGGCACAGTGAGGCAAGGCGTCAGTGTCGGCGGTGACCGTTGCAAGCGTCGTGCCAGCCTGGCATGGTCGACATGAGCCCCGATGGCCTGAGCCCCGGCCGGCCAGAGCCCCGGCCGAGCCCGACTTCAGCGCCGACACGAGCACTGACTGAGCTACGATGGCCAGAGCCCCGAACTGAGCCCCGGCCGAGCCCGACTCGAGCTGCGATGTCCAAAACCCCGACCTGGGCCTCATTTGATCCTCATTTGAGCCCCGCGCCTAAAAAGTTAAAACTTTTCAATTTGAACCAAAATCTTCGAAGAACAATTCAAAAATGGAATTTTTTTCGGCGTGGGGCTCAGATGGGACTCAGGTCGAAGCTCAAACCAGGCTCGGTTCGGGGCTCTGGCCATCGTAGCTCAGTCAGTGCTCGTGCCGGCGCTCAAGTCGGGCTCGGCCTAGGTAGAGCCCTAGAGTGGAGAGAGACGCCACCCCGATCAGACATCCGGATGCACAATTTTCCATAGTTGGGTGAAAAACGGTGTAATGTGGCAACATAGGACGGTTTAGCTACTGCTACAAAAGACCTTATTACTGGCAAAACTTCTAAACCGTTAAAGTTAGAGGTGCATAGTGAGCGAGCCGATTGTAGCCTGAACTGTGAACTACAATCGGCTCGCTTACTGTACCCACCTAACTTGAACGGTTTGGAAGCAATAAAAGAACTTAGCTCTCGGACCCACCCGCTGCCTGCCCATCCCTTCCGACTGGCAATCTGGCAACGTCGGTACGAGCGGAGCCAAGCCGAGCCCTTAGCCGCGCGGGCCGAGCCGAGCCGGGGAGACACTGGCTCGCAGCAAAGCAGAGCAAAGTATGGCAAACCACGCGCAGCACTGACCGCGCGCGCGCGCTCACGCACTGGCGGTGGCGTCTCTCTCCACTCTAGGGCTCTAGGCCTAGGCAACTCAAACTCAACACGCGCCAGCAGCACTCCGTCGCTCTGCCTCCGGGGTGCGACAGAGGCAGCGATGGATTCTTCGGAAACGCTTTCAGCCTGCCCGCCCTGCAGCTCCCGTCGCTCTGTCCCTCTTGCAGTCTTACGCAGCGCCGACGGGCTGGCAGGCCGGCTGGCTAGCAGGCCGGCTGGGCGGGCAGCGGGCGAAGCGTCATGACCGGCGCGGCGACACGCTCCCATCCCCTACACAGCCTGTCCCAGGCGGCCGATCAGCTGATTTTGGTCATTTTTAACATATTCGACACCACCTATCTCTCGCTGCCCCAGCGCCTCCCCGGGCCCGGGCAGGGGCTGGGTGACCTTTCTTATACCCAGTGACACCTTTTGGTCTGCGTAAGTTATGACCTCGGGCCCGTGGGCTCTCGTAATGGTCGATAAACGGTGAAAAAATGGTAAAAATTGAGTGATTTTCGACCAAAAAAATTCAGTTTTTCAAGTCTTTGGCACATTAGAGGGGTGACCCACGACCCCTCGTGGCTCAGAGTGTCGTCTTTTATGCTACTGAAGACAACTCAACGGTCACCTACCTTGGCCGACGACGTGGAGGCTGTCCGGGAGCCTTAACACAGTAAAAACATGAAAAACACCGCTTTTTTGCATAAAACGGCCGGTAGGGTCATCAAAGCTTAGTCTGATCGCAAAACCAAGGACAGATCTGAAATCAGCATTAAAAAACGCAACTTTTGAGTGCTATTCCGTTGTCGAAATCGAAAAGTCGCAAATGTCGACGGCCCCTAGTGTACATGGCGCTAGATAGAGCGTGCTTGCAGGCATGCTCCAGTTAGAGCATACCATGTACACTCTTTGATTTGTAGAGTATTAATGCGTCAATTAAACATCAATGAATATTGATAAAATGTCGATTGAAGGATTCGAGTGTTCCGGACCAACCTTGTAAAACAGCAGGTCGTTGGATTCGCCCTGCCTGAGGCCGTCGAAGGCCACGTGGGCGAACGGGATGTCTGCCGTGACGCTGCCCACACTGATAGAAAAGATGCTGTTAATTAACAGCATATATCCTGTTAAGTTTTTTAGCAACACTTGTTGTAGAAGAACGGCATATTGTTGGACACTGAGTCGTTATTCAACAGCAGTGTTGTAAAAAGGGATGATGGCTCTCTGTATCTGATCTCTGACAATAAGTTGTTGTGTAACAGAATTACCATTTCCAAATGGCACCAACCTGTTCATAAACAACACTTTTCTGTTTTCAAACAAAGAAGTTGTTATACATTTACAAAAAAAATGTCGAGGGTACACACTAAACTTCTTACGGATACATCCTATCTGTATTACGGACATTTTTGTGCAATTGCAATTACGGATAGATTTTGCTTGTAATACGGATGAAATCATCCGTATTACAAAGAGTTTTACGTCCGTACCATACGGATATTTTCGTCCGTAGGTTACGGACGGAAACTCTTTGTAATACGGATGATTTCATCCGTATTACAAGCAAAATCTATCCGTAATTGCAATTGCACAAAAATGTCCGTAATACAGATAGGATGTATCCGTAAGAAGTTTACTGTGTACTAATAGTCTTATCCAATACTAGCAGTCATTCAGAAACGCTCTTTTCTGTTTACAAACAGCACTGTTCTTCAACGCGGTCTCTCTGTTATTCACAAAAAGGAAATAGGAGTTTCCTGACGGCTCAAACAAGACATTTGTTTTGTAACAGTTCGTGCAGTTCTTGGACAGTTCACCGCTGTTTAAAAATTGGAAGTGTTGCTAAAAAACTTTACAACACAAATGCTGTTCAGAAACAACAGAATTTATTTTGACATAGTTGGAGTTTGATTTGAGCCGTGAGCTGCAAAATGCTCCGGCAAATCTTCAATTGAATGGTGTTGTTTTTAAATGACAGGATACCGTTCCAAAACAGCATATATCATTAATTTTACAAACAAGATGTTCTGTTTTCCAGCATTGGAAATCGACTATATTTGTTGTTTTCTCCAATGATGAAACTTGCTGTTTCCTAACAGCATTTGTGCTGTTTTAAGTTCCGATGACACGTGCTGCTTAAAAGCAAATCACTCGTTGGTAAATGTGCTGTTTTCCTACAGTTTCTTTTAACAGTGCATGCCGCCGCGGATGCTGCCGCCGTCGGTGGCGTTGTCGGGCGTCTTGTAGGCGACCGTCAGCGTGTAGTACACGTTGAAGCCCAGGAAGTCCGCGGTCCCTGGCAAAGCAGGAAAACGCACTCTAAAAAGTAGTCTACAGTGCGACAAAAAAGTACAGAAAAAGTACGGAACATGTCTGGTCAACAATTTGCCGGAACCGTCCGTACTACCCTTATGCTAGAATTGATGGCCTGAGTTCTACATAATGTCAGAATAAGTTTTCAGCTTTCAGAGGTGCGCTAATTCTGATCAGGTTTTCAGACAGGTTTCTGACGTTCTGACAAGATTTAAAAAGGATCAAATGTTTTCCCAGACAACTGACAGGTCTGAAAATATAATTTAAAGAAAGACTCCGGATGGTTCATCTGCACTCTCAGACTCGAGACTCGTATTAAGTTTTTGTTGAATAACGTATTGACGTTGGTGCGCATTAATAAGCGTATCAACATTTTTGTTTTGTTTTAACAACATTGTTATCAATTTCGTTTTGACGAAACTCTTCATCTTCTGAACGAAATTCTTAGTGCGCACAAACGGCAATGAATATTAGTAAAATGTCGATTAAAGGAAGAGCAGCAACGAGTGAACGTTGCGAACCGAGTAGCGATCGAACCATAAGCATCTTTGATTTAGGCGAAAGGGCAACTTACCCTTGATTCGCTGCTTCTCTGCTTCGCTAAATTCAGGAACTTTACTGCCAGCGAGGTCCTTGACATCCTGTAGGGGAAATGGTGTTTAAGTGAGAGATAGTCACTGATGGTGTGGTTACTTCATCCAACAGTTGAACGAAATCGTTTGACTAGCTTGGGGTCCCATTGCACCTGCCGGACTCACTCATTCCAGGAAAGCGACATCACGTTGAAACGAACGTAACAAAATGTCACGTTCGTTTGAGCATTGCGTCACACTCATTTGGGTGTGAATTGGTCAAAATTCAGCCAGTTCATATTCAAACGAATGTGACACAATGCTCAAACGAGCGTGACATTTTGTCACGTTTGTTTCAACGTGATGTCACGTTCCTGGAATGAGAGTGGAGACAGAGACAGAGAGACTCAGTACAGAGAAAGCAGTATGCTTTAAGCGCTATAAATCCTCGCAACGGAAGCGCTAGATTAATAAGGAAGCTGAAGTGGCATGAATTTCTAGACAAAAGAGTGTAGCATGCATAAATTTGGACCTTCCCGTATAATTTTCTCGTTTTAGTGAGGGCAATGTTTTTTCCTTGATTACACACGCTCGAGCCCCCGTCAGATAAAAGTTTTACACAAACGAGCATGCAGATGATCCGGAACGTTTTGTTTCTGCAATGATGAGAGAGGATCCCTTCTCTCATGCTGCGTGATCAATGATGCACGCGAAAAATCTGTGCTTGCCAACGATGCTTCGAAGCTAGGAAACGTGTCTGAATTGCATTGCTTACTTTTCCTGATGTAAAGTTTTCCGTTACCTGGGGCCAGTCCCCGTGCACCACTGGGTTGAGCGCCAAGCCAGCCTGCAGTTCATTGTAGGCTGCTGCCGTGTAGACGTCCTCAGAGCGAGTGCTGTTCGGCCGGGCGGGGGTCAGCAGGGCGGTGAAGCCGACACGACCTGCGGCAAGTGGCAGGTATCGCCTTCTGTTTTGCCGAGCAGGTGCAATGGGAAAACTGAAGTGTAACTACAGCACTGTTATTCTACGCTTGTGACATCATATAATTCGTTAGAAGGTGAATTTTGTCACGCCTCAGAAAATAATTTTCGCACTGAGAAAACCTTACAAACTATTTTAGGTCTTACAAAAAAAAAGCAGCTTGTTATAACATAGTATTTTGAGCATACATTGGCTTACAAAGAAAATACTTCCTAATTTACGAACTATTTCTTCGTACAACAAAGTTAATTGACTATGTATGCTTAAAATACTTTGTAAAGTTTTAAGCGTGCGCTACCCATAGTTCGTGCTGAAAGTCACTAGAACAACGCCCCGAAATGGAAGTTGAGAATTGACCAATTTTCAAAAACACGTCCAAAAATTGATTTTGATCCAAGTTTCCAAATGGTCTAAAAGGCCTTGAAATATGTTTTGTATTTAATTGGACACAAAAAAGGCTTGGCTCTCTCAAAATTTATAAAAATCACCGATTTTGACGAAAGAGTTGCCTTTCTAATGATCAAATTGGTGAAATGTCCATATTTTAGTCCCATATTGAAATTACCTTCGTGATTGTCCTCGTGGAAAACGTGGTACGCCTCGGCGTGCGCGAGGATGGTGTGCCTGACGCAGTCGTACCGCTGCATGTCATTGTCAGTGTACAAACCAGAGATGTTGTACAAATTTGGGAAGTAGATGCAGTACATGTTGGGCTCGTTCACCGTGACCCAGAGCTTCACCTGAAACAGAATTAATAATCAAACTTTACTGCTTGCTCCGGGGACATGGCAGTCACAAAGAACGTAAGCCTAGCGAAACTCAAAGCCAAATGACCTAGCGTGACGTACACCTCAACAAGTATCGAGCTCATTAGGAAAGTAAGCATCAAATGGAAGGTAGCTGATACACCCTTCTTCACCCAAATTTGGGTGATAAAGAATACCTCGCCCAAAATTGGGTATTGATCATGACTTTTTCATTAACGTTAACTGAGTCCAGCATCCGAATGTCGAGCCGTGCACTGAGAATGAAAAAGTCATGATCAATACCCAATTTTGGGCGAGGTATTCTTTATCACCCAAATTTGGGTGAAGAAGGGTGTATAAGCTACCTTTATGGCTCCAAATTTGGGTAAGGAAACCTTTATCACCCAAATTGGGCGAGGAAACTTTTCTCGCCCAAATTTGGGTGATAAAGAATTCCTCACCCCTAATTTTAGTCATGATCATGACTCTTTCATTCTCAGTGTGGTCTTATGGTTTGGTTGGTACGTTTCATTGTGAACTGTCGTCATGCACAAGTTGATCGTTGACCCTCCCATGAGACGCCACCGTGACCATTCGAAACTCCTCGTTATTTTCGGAGAACTGACCGAGGAACTAACCCAAAAAGCATTTCGTTTAAGACGTTGAAAAGGGCCAGAAAAGATGATTTCCCTCACCTTTCCTGCATATTGGTTGAAGGCAAATCGGGCGTATTCCTTGAATTTGGCGACCATCTCCTCTCCTTGAAAGCCTTTGAACTGGTCCTCCAGGATGCGAGGGTGGTCGAAGTGGTGGAGAGTCGCCTGAAAGCAATTGAGTTATACCTTTGTCAGTGAAGAAAGATAGTATCAACTCAATCCACGCACTAGACGAATCTACGCTGTTCTCTGGCATACAGGACATGAGCCCCGTCCCGTTTCAACCACGAAGTGCCTTGGCGTGAGCCCCAACCTGAGGCCGTGTTGAGCCCCAACTTGAGCCCCAACTCGAGCCCCGGTCTGAGCCCCGACAGAGCCCCCAACCTGAGCCCCATTTAGGCTCAGCGACAAGAAATCATGTATATTTTCGAGGGGGCAACCGCTCTAGAAATCTTGTGTCCCCTTAGCGCTAGAAATCTCTGGGAAATCTGAAATCTGGTCCCCAGGAAGGCCAAAAACAAGCTTATTTTGGGCGGAATATTGTTTAAAATCTTGCGAAATCCGACAAAATCTTTAACTTCAAGAAATCTTGAGTCCTCAAACATCCAATGTGGTTGCCCCCTCGTATATTTTATTCTTTTTCGGCATCACGTTTTTGCTGCGGGGCTCAAATAAGGTTCAATCCGGACTGGAATACTTGTCTGAGAACAAACCTACAGGTGCATGTTATAAGTGTGAACTCCTCAGTATGCATCTGCAGGTGTACATCTATTGATGTTTACTCAGCCACGTACGCATTTGTAGGTGTGTATTTGCATGTAGGCTCCTGTAAGTGCACACTGAGTACACACTTCAGTTTGTAGAGTAGGGCTGTAGCTGACTTCGCTGTAGGCTATGATCTAGGGATGCGAAGGACGGTAATATTACCGGTAATTACCGGTAAATAACGGTAATTTACCGTAATTTACCGCGACGTCGAAAATCCGGTAATTAACGGTAAAATTCAATTTTTGGCCATATAGTTGTTTTCGTAAATTAAATGAACTCGGGACTCAAATAGAAGCAAAGTGTAACATATTATCATTGTAACGGATTCAAACTGACCGCCCTTCACCACCAGGGCCTTGTGAAACAGTCCACATAGGAGCTTTGGCTAGCTAGCAAGAAGGCTGTGCCTCCTGAAGGGGAATACACCGCTGCTTTGCTAGTCGATCTTTGTTTACGACGGCACTGAGAATCCAAACGCTTTAAGTATAGCGTCAATTTGTGCAATGCTTTTGCATTGCCTTCCCATTCCCATGCATATGGCTATGGCATTGCACGTATGGTGCGATATCTCTGTGCATTGCACCATACGTGCTATACTCATAGCGTTTGGAATCTCAGTGGGTTTCTTGTAAAATTGAAATTGGTTGATCAGTTAATAAATATTGACCCTATCCACTGATTTGTAAATTATGTCGATTTACTGTCATATCAATAAAAATAATCCCTTTTTACACTTTAATTCCATTGGAAAACATGAATATTTGATAAATCAGCCAAAAACTCGAATTTTACCGAAAATTACCAATTTTACGGTAAATTACGGTAAATTACCGTTTTTTACGTAACGTTGAATTTTACCGGTAATTTAGCATCCCTACTATGATCATGTCATTGACATGATAATTGCTGCGGTACATGTACTTGGTGGTCGACCATTAATGCTTACCATGGGTGTCAAATTGTTTCGGAGGATTTCATCGATGAGGTCGTGGTAGTACTGAACCCCTTCCATGTTGGGGTTGGACGGGTCGGAGTCGGGCAGGACGCGAGACCACGAGATGGAAAATCGATAGAGCGTCAGCTGTAACAATTAAATTTACTTTGTTTTAACGTGAACGCACTTGGTTCTTACGTGCAGGAGACCCTTTATTAACACTCTCATTCCGGGAACGTGACATCACGTTGAAACAAACGTGACAAAATGTCACAAAATGTGACAAAATGTCGCGTTTGTTTGAGCATTGTGTCACATTCGTTTGGGTGTGAATTGGCCAAAAATCAGCTTGTTCACAATCAAACGAACGTGACATTTTGTCACGTTCGTTTTAACGTGATGTCACGTTCCTGGAATGAGAGTGATTGCATGAACTAATCATTCTTGCTTTAATTATCTTTAAAAAATTAATTTAAAAAATCTGAAACAGACTTAGAGGAGTGGTAGATGTGTTAGGACTTTCTTAATAAAAGTCGCTTAAAGCGACATGAGTTCTCCATGCGATTGCTCCGCGCTGACCACGGCAATACACTATACAAACGCTTTGTGTACAGCACGTATGGTGCAATGCACTGAGATATTGCACCACACGTGCAATGCCATAGCCATATTGCACCTTTCGTGCAATGCGTCCCGAAAAATGCCCCATGCTAATGCAGGGGAAGGCATTGCACTTCAGGAGCAATGCAAAAGCATTGCACCAATCGGTGCACGCACCATTTGTCTTACTCATAGCCTTTGTATTCTCCTTGTAGAACCAGCTTAAGAATCCGTATAAATTGGACTTGAACCGAACATGTGACCCCACCAATCGATTCCTCGTTCCGAGAGCAAATCCATTGGTGGGGTCACACGTTCTCTGAGAATGAAAAAGTCATATGATCATATGATCAATACCCAATTTTGGGCGAGGTATTCTTTATCACTCAAAGTTGGACGAGGAATTTTTCCTCGCCCACATTTGGGCGAGGAACGCTTCCTCGCCCAAAATTGAGTGAGGAAGGGTGTATCAGCTACCTATATGGCTCCGTAGTATTATGACCCTAATTTGGGTAAGGAAACCTTCTTCACCCAAATTGGGCGAGGAAACTTTCCTCGCCCAAATTTGGGCGGTAAAGAGTTCCTCTCCCAAAATTTTAGTCATGATCATGACTCTTTCATTCTCAGTGTTCGGTTAGAGTCCTATGTGGCGACTCTGGTGCTCTAAACGTGTCTTGAGTTTTGGCCGCCTGCGCCGGTCTTCTGGCCCACTGTGCTGGACTTGCCTTCAGTTTGACGGCCATGGCGATGTCCTCCTTGTACCGGTGGTACGAGTCGGCCGCCACGTCATGGTCGTGCGGGTCGCCGAAGCCAAGGGAACTCAACTTGCCGAGGTGCAGAACGTAGTCCGCAGCACTTTCGGCCTTTCCTGCGTGAGCCCTTAGAAATCGGGGTTTCATTAACTGAAGAAACCCCGTGTACTCGTGAAACAAACTTCACTCTAAATGTCTTACAATGAAATTTGTACCATGTTATTTGCATACAGTGAATTCAGCGCAAGCATAATACGAAGCAATATTCCTTCGTATTATGGGAAATTTCTTCGTAAGACATTTAGAGTGTTAGACCAACACAGACACATAGTAAAAAGTTTAGTCGTCACTTGATGACAGTTTAAAGGCTAATTTTCTCTACAAGAATGTTATAAAACTTGCTTGTGGCCTTTGTCACGGCGCACTCAATAAGTATAGGAGCATGGATCAAAATATCACTGACTTGTGATGAAAGTGTAATTTTCAAGCGATAAAGATACCATCCACGGTGTTCCCATCAAGTGGAAACAAATTTTCACAGAGCTGAGTCAACATGAATGTTGTTTAAGCTTGCCAGTCTTAAATTGAGGGGACTCGGGCAGGCTACTGCTTTCATGCTTTACTTCACCAACTCAAAAAAGACTTCGTTCGCTGTAATTCAAAGGGTGAGACATCTCACAAATTTTCGGCAATGCAAAATGTATCACCGAAATAAAGGTCTTACACGAATGTATCACCGAAAAAAGGTGAGACATCAGCGAGATTGGCCCTTGTTTTCCTGGAGAGGTATGACCCATTTTTCGGTGATACATTTGTGCACGACCTTTTTTTTTCGGTGATACATGCGTGTACGACCATTTTTTCGGTGAGACATTTTAGTATCAACCTTTTTCGGTGAGACAGTTATGTCTCGCCCCTCAGAGAGTGAGATGTATCACTATTTGATTTTCAGTGTTGTAATATACAGTCTGTCTCAGGTCGGAACGAGCCTGGAGACGGTCGCGTTGTTGCAGCGGTAGTGCGGCTACCTGCTATTGAGGGTGGCAGCGGCCTGTGCCGAACCCCCGCTGCGAAGGGTCTGTCCCTTTTCATTTCAGAGGTGTTGCTGCAGTTGCTGAGGAGGCAAGTGAACCTCGCCAGGCTCGTTCCGACCTGAGACAGAGTGTAGGGTGAGGGGTGAAGTGTTGGAATCGCTCACCCGACAAATTCCAGGCGCCCTCTGTTTGAAGGGCGGACACGCCCGCCCCGATGAGCATTCCTTCCGGAAGTGCGTATGGGTCGCTGGAGGGTTCCATGAAGCGGCAGTGTGCCACCCCCGCCAACAAGGCGGCCAACATCACCGGCTTGAACATGTCTTCCCTCAAACGCTGTAACAGAACAATCTTAAATGAGGGGGTCAGTCAGACTCGCATAGACTTCTCTGAGAAGACAAGGTCTGACTTTGCGGCAAGACAGAGAAACGTTCGCTTGTGTGTTTTGACAAGAGGAAATAACTCCAGTCAAATTTGTACACCGAAATTCATCATTCATGTAACATTCATCAACATTCCACTGAAATTCGTCGAAATTCGACTGAAATTAATCGAAATTCGACTGAAATTAATCGAAATTCGACTGAAATTAATCGAAATTCGACTGAAATTAATCGAAATTTATCGGATTTGTACACCGAAATTCACAGGGATTTCCCCTTGTGTTTTGACCGAGGGGGTAAACACTCCGGTGAACCTTGTACAGACTACTCCCTATTACGGGGTATTACACTTGTATTACGCCTCGATTTCATTGAAAAATGACATGTTTTGATATTTTTGGTCCCAAAATGTATTACTATTACGCGTATTACGGCGTAATACCCGACTTTTGTGTACACGGTATTACGCAAGTGTTTACCCCCTCGGTTTTGCCAGTCACCCTTCAAAATTGCCGAATCAGTGAAAGAGGCGGGATATTGTGACTTGCAAACTGTAGAGGATTTTTATGATAAAGCAGGAGACTTTATCTGAAATAGTTAACTTTTGATGCTGTAGAACTTATGGTTGCTGTACCCACACACTAAATTCTTGTGGACTTTTTTATGCATAGTTATGCATGCTCAGAAACGTCCATATGTTATGCATAATATTATGCATCACTGTGTACATTTTATGCAGGAAGATGCATAAAATGTACACAGTGATGCATAATTTTATACATAACATATGGACGATTCTGAGCATGCATAACTATGCATAAAAACTGCGTCTTTATGCATTTAAAAAGTCCATAAGAATTTAGTGTGCAGCAATTAAAACTACCAATTCACAGTTTGGTACTCCCAAGTGGGGGCGAAACATTCCAAAATGAGCCTGTTTTGAAATGTTTCGATTAGTCACCTCACCCTTAGAAGTAGACAGTCTGTTGACCACCATCACCTAGATTATGGTGAAACGTGAACGTTCTTGTGCTTGAGCGCGCTTTTGTACACGTTATAAAGGTTTGAATCTAGTAGTGTGCGAATCAAGGATTTACGTTACGAATCGAATCTTCAATTACTTTGGAATCGGATTAGAACCGAATCAGGAAAGTCGCCGAATAGAATTTGAATCAAAATAAACAATTCGATGCGCATTCGAACTTTGTCATTTGATGACTTTTTAACTTTTGTCCGTCTCAGAGGACGAACCGACGAACGAACAAAGATTCGAAATTTCGCATGATTTGGGATCGAACTGTGCAAATCCGACTTCGAATAGAAACTTTTCGACCGAACTATTCGCCCAACACGGTGCAAAGTGTCTCACCTACCTCACTTTTACGGCGTTTTAGTCCAAAGTTGCTCTCTCAAGCACGTAGGCTTGCTTCTGACGGTTATATACTGCTCCGCCATGGGTGGACCCTTTTGAAATAATCAATGTTTCGTAACATTGAGTAAGATCTTAGCAGGAAGGTTTATCAGTTTATCTCCACGCGACGATTTTCCCTAACATCAATGGGGTTCTGTGAAGGAGCTACTACTGGATTAAGTGACCCTAGATATGACTTCCGAGTTGAAGCAATTGAAATCTCAACCGCACGGTAGATCTCAAGGTGCTTATCGCAAGACTGCGATAAAGGGTGTACTACTACTATGACGCGTTCGTCATGCGCTATTTTTACCTTTCACTAAAATGCGAACTGAAAGGTCTCACGTAGGCCCGCGCAGGCACTCTACTCCGCTTCCTCGCCACCTTTCAGTAAAACTCTTGTAACTCAAAGGAGAGAGATAAGAGGGATTGAGATTAAAAGTTCTGCTGTTCATAATGTAGCGTGTTTTTGTTGGGCCTGGAAGACGGCTTAATTATATCTCAGCAACTAGAATTAACGTGAAAATAGAGCATTTCTCCCTCAAACCGGGCTTGTTACCTTCGCCCTTTGAAGAAGCCAGTGTACCAGTGTGCTGTGCTGTGTAGTACTGTACGAAGCAGTGTTAACGGTTATTTTGATTACAAGCGAAAATCAGTTTTCGTACGGTATTTGAAACGTCATTGGAAACGCTGCTCAGAACAAAAATAAGTCATTGTCGAGAGGTTATACAGGTGTAAAGTTACCTGCACCCGTTGTAGGCGAAATTAACATTTTACTATCATCTGTGTTTTTAAGGCTTAAAAATTGGCTGGATGTTGCCACCTGGCAACAAGAAAATCGACATTTCACAGAATTTTGTTTCGAGCATCTCATGTTCAGACATTTATTGAAACTCAACATTGTGTTATCGCACACCAAAACCGTCAATCACACATAGTCAGCAATGATATAAATCACACATAAATACATAACAAAAGAGACGATGACATATTAGGTCTCAACGCAGCAGTTCAAACTTCATTTATGGTATAATAACGGCACAAGCAGTTCGCTTAGCAAAATATAATGCCTTCAAATAGTCTACAAGAAATAATACTGAATTAAACTGATCACTGAAATGACCTCGTTGGCTACTTTGTTGGACAAATAACCAAAAACGAAAGGGTCATAGGGGAACACCACACGTATGCTCTACTCAGTCGGGTGTTGAAGCCCAGGGAGATCCACACTCCACACCAGCATGTCATGCTTCACCGAGACGTCTTCAAGGCGAATAACCTGCAACAAAATAAAAAGCAAAAGTCAGTGACAGCAGCCAACAAAAAACAGAGCCTTCGTAGAGGCACTTGTTTTCCCCAAGCTCGCCAAAAGGTTCGAAACACCGTTGTCTGAACCAAGACCCATTTTTCCGACCAAAAGTGAACACCGAGGGGACTTATTCAAAAGATCGCAGAGTTACGTTTGAATTTTGTAGTGACGTTTGAATTTTGTAGTGACGTCACGTAATTTTGTAATGATGTCACGTTCCTCGGTTCCCAGAGCACAAAGCTCTTGTCCCAACGTAGATCCAGACTTTTTTTTTTTGGGGGGGGGGGGATGGGGAGGTCACCAAAGTTGCCTACCTACAGGGGCAACGTGATACTTGTGAACTACCTTTCAGGAGGGATCGCCACCTCCTCCTCTCCCCCCCTCCCCCCTCTCTATCTCTCTCTGAAACGGCGCCTGCCAGCGACAGAGAAATCCTCTCACCTTTAGACGGCCTGAGGCGGCCAGCTGTTGCAGGTGGCCCGACCGCATGTCTTGGACGGCACGCAGGCGGAGCTCGGTCAAGGCGGGCATCCTGGTGACGTCCCCCAGAAGACCGGCCATCACGGCAGCGGGGTAGCAGCCTCCAGTCAGGCACAGGCATCGCACCTCGCTGCAAATCCCTGCCGACAACACACTAAATTCTTATGGACTTTTTTATGCATAGTTATGCATGCGCAGAAACGTCCTTATGTTATGTATAATATTATGCATCACTGTGTACATTTTATGCAGGAAGACGCATAAAAAGAACACAGTGATGCATAAATTTTTACATACCTTAAGGACGTTTCTGCGCATGCATAACTATGCATTAAAAATGCGTCCTTATGCATTTAAAAAGTCCATAAGAATTTAGTGTGAAAGGAGGACAATTTTACTAGAATTTTCAACCCAAGGGATTGAATCCCTGGGCGATTCACGTTTCACGCTCAACTCTTGCGGGTTAACGGTTTTTCATTTTAGGAATGATATCGGATAACTATGGGAAAAAAATGCTTTTTCACCTGTTTGGACTATTGTTGTGTCCATACATACTTTGTGAGCTTGTGTCACTTGGTTGGGTGGTCTTTTTCCGATAACTTCTCATCAACATCAGCTTGAAACAGTTAAAACGTCTCCGTTTACTAGTACATACATGAAGAAAACACCCGTAGGATTTTATTTTTGTTGTATTGTTAGTATGGGGGAACAACATTAATAAATATTGACTCAAATCTGACATAATGCACACCTAACTTCGCACAAACCGTTAAAAAGACCACTATTAGCAAACAAAGTTTTTTCCATTTTCTTTTCTTTGCAAAAAAAAAAAAAAAGGATTTTTCCATGGTTTTTCAAAATTTGTTTTAGGATCTGTTTTAAGAAGCTGTTTTACACTGTTCAAAATAATGTTGTAATTTAGCAGTATATATGTTGCTTATTTTCTGAATGATCAAAGTTGTTTACAAACGGCTCTAGTTGTTCACTAACGACTTGCGATGTTTGTAAACCAGTAGACAGCCTTATTTGCATCAATTTTGATTGCCGATTAAGTCACAGACTTAGTAAAGTTCCAGTGACCCGCAGTTATCACTTCTTAGATTGTCCGGGTTGTTTGTACGCAGCAAAATATTGTTTTTAAACAGCATAAGTCAGAAAAATAATTAGCAACGAATTTGTTGTTTAAAACCAGCAAACTTGTTTTCAAACAACAGCGCACTGAAAATCCAAGTGTGGGACAGGCATGCACTAGATAACGTGGGACACCGTTTGTCCCACGCTTGCAAGTGTGGGACACGGATTTGTCCCACGCTTACAAACGTGGGACACCGTTTGTCCCACGCTTGTAAGTGTGGGACACGGTTTGTCCCACGCTTGTAAGCGTGTAACACGGTTTGTCCCACGCTTGCAAACGTGGGACATTTTGTCCCACTTTATCTAGTGCATGCCTGTCCCACACTTGGATTATCAGTGCGTTGTCGAGGTTGGTAATTGTGTTGTTGTTTTAAAACAACCATTTATAACAGTGTAGAACCCTATGAACAAAAGAGCAAGGTCGATGGGAAATGGAAATATGGCACTCACGGCTGAGCAGGTCGTCCAGTAACACAGCCATGTGGTCCGTGGGGCGGCGGATAGGCCCCGGGCCGTAGGTCCTCGACGCGGCGGGCGGCGCGGCCGGCAAATGCAGCTCCAGCCGCTGCAGTCCCCCAAGCACAGCGTGCCCCGCCAGCAGCAGCTCACGGGTCTCCTCGTCGACGCTAGCGTGCTCCGACGGCTGCAGCGACAAGTCCCGGAGCAGCGGCAGTTGCCCGACCACGGCCAGGCCCGGCGGCGTCGGCACGGCGAGGCGGCGCAGCTGCGTGCACCGGCCGATGGCAGGCCACAGCTCGGCGGGCACCTCGGGGCACTTGTCCGAGGCCAGCAGCGCCAGCTCCGTCAGCTGGCCGCTCTTGTGGGCCAGCACGTCCAGCACCACCTGCAGCACGCCGTCCAACCATCAGCATCTGGAGCACGCTCCAAAGGTCCAACAGGTCCAACGTGCACCAGAAGAAGTTTCGTGACGGCGAAAGATATTAAAAATTAAGCAATCTAAAAAAAGAAAATTCACTTTTCTTCATGAACTACACCTGCAGTTCAGCCATCGAATTTGTGCGCACTCTAAAAACCTTAATTACTATTTTCGATGTTACAAAAAAAAAGAAGCTTGTCTTATCTTTTTCGCGCATGAGCTTAATATTTTAACAACTAGTATTAAAAACTTAATAGTTTGTCTGCTTGATATGATTAGATAGTTTTAAGGCGTTGAACATATATTTAACTGAAATTGGACTACCCTTAAGATGTGCTGTAACAACCTTTCAATATGAAGAGGATGGGAAGGGATCTTGGCACGGTCTGGCCTTTTTTCAATTTGAGATTGATCATTGACAGTGTTTGAAAGTTTCTTGGAATTGTTGACAACTTTATTTTTTCAAAGACAATTTTTATTATTAATATTAGGAGTAGGACCATGAAAAATAGTTACTGATAGTGACGAAAGTACTCAATCAATATTTATCGCAGACATTACAAAACCTTTTATGATTTACAATACTTGTCTACTGACTTACAAAATTTGGTTTCGGTCAACGACTTGTTTTGGAAGGTGGACTGCTGATATGTTATTGGAAGTTTATCCTTCAGTTGCAATAGGACTATGGTTTAACAAGCTATTCGTTCCAAAACAAATCTTGCCGCTAAACAAACTAGCAGTTAAGGTGTCGTCAAGTAACGACAAAATTTGTGTGTCATTTAGTAACGACAAAATTTAAGGGGTCTTTAAGTAAAGAAAAAATTTATGCGTTGTTAAGTGACGACAAAATTTATCTGTCGTTAAGTAACAACAAACTTTTTAACAGTGATGTACCCACCTCCTTCCAGTGGCCGTAGTCCCGCTGAGTGGGGAAGTGGAACGTGAAGGACACCAGGGAGGGGCATCCCTTGCCCAGCTCCTTGTCGTAGCCGCCAGGCGCCCCCTCCTGCTGCTCGTACGTCAGGTCCAGGTGGGTGAGCTGGGCCATCGAGCTGCCGACGATCTTGATGGCGAGCTGCATCTGCCCGTACTCGCGACCGAACTCGCAGAATCCAGTGCCCAGGCGCAGCGTCAGTCTCTTCAAATGCGGGCCCCATCTGTCGGGAGTTTCAATGTTATTTCCCTGCTCTGCAAACTGAACAGTGTGCTCAGAGCAAGGGGAAATCACTGTGAATTTCGGTGTACAAAACTTTTGCGAATTTTACATGTTTGATGAATTTCGGTGTACAAATTTGGCTGGAATTATTTCCCCTTGGCTCAGAGCACTGTCATCACCGCAAGCATATCAGAGGGAGGGACAATTTTACAGACGCCCTGGAACATTATTGGTCAAGCACACCCTCCAAACGTGGCGAAATGGGCATTATAAGTCATGTCTGCCCCAGAGGATTGGCCTCTTTCGAAAAACCAGTTACAAGAACACAAATGATGAACGTCACTTCGACAAAAATAAAGACAAATAGCCTTTTGCCTTCAAATTTTCCTGAGGACTAACGTATTAAACAATTCATTGAATTTTTTTCACGAAAGAAAACCTCATAGGTACGCGTTACAGGCCTATTTCAGGAATATTTCCTATATTTCAAAAATCTCTGGAAATTTTCCGTTTGTTAGATTTTTTTTTGAAAACTTTTCAAAACTCAGAAAGTTTTCAGAAATTTTCCAACCCTAGCCAATTGTAGCGCAATTTCAAGCGAAACGTTACACCTGGTTAGAATCAGGCATCATCACGTACAAAATTGCACGTACACATTAAACGTATTTCGAATCGCCAGTACACGATGAAGAGGAGCACCATCAGATTAACCACAACTTGCCTCGCCAGCAGTCCGATCTTGGCACAGCCGTCCCGCTCCACGCGGATGTCGAGCTGCCTGGCCGGGCAGTCCATGCAGTCGAGGCGCTCCCACGCGTCCCGCACTGCCTCGTCGTGCTCGAAGCCCCAGTCGTCGGCCGTGGCCAGGCCGCTCATGTCCAGCAGGCGCAGCTGCGGCGCGCGCTCCAGCAGCCACATCTGGAAACAGACATGTCGTTGCACAGTGGGCCGAGGACCGGAGCAGGCGGCCAAAACTCTAGACGCGTTTTGAGCTCCAGAGTCGCTAAATGGAACTCGAACCGAAGGTGTGACCCCACCAATGGAATGCTCTCCGAACGAGGAATCCATTGGTGGGGTCGCAGGTTCGGTTAAAGTCCTGTTTCGCAACTCAAAACGCGTCTAGAATTTTGGCCGCCTCCGCCGGTCTTCTGGTCCACTGTCCGTTGGAAATCAAAGACGATAAAGCTACAAGGATCTATCCAATAGTAACACCTGGCATCCGTACACACTAAATAGACTTTTGAGCATGACTTTTGACGGATTGGAGCGTACGTTCGGAAATTGCACAAATTTGTGTGAGGCAAAGTAAGAGAACGCGCTTCTTGAAGCGTTACTGCACGAATACGTGCCCAGTTCCGGGCAAAGCACGAAGAAACTATATGATAGTTAAGCGTGTAATAGAGGAAAACTTCGACAGATTTTCAAATTGACAACAGACCCGTTAAATGATTAGATACAAAAATTTACATGGGTGCTCGGGAAGAGATGCGAAACGAAGAAAAAGATTCAAATTTGGCCAAAATTATAGAAAACTAATTACACACTCTTAGAATTTTTTTGTTAATGGTTACTTAACTTCTGCAAATGCTCAATCACAAACGCTTTGTACTTTTAAATTAACGTAATTCGTAATGTTACAAATAGTTCCCAATGACTAGTGTCAACCTTCAGGTCCACTCTTAAAGCAATATGAACCGTGCACATTATACTGATTCCATCTGTGATGGGACCACTCGTGTAAATCTTGTCAGAACGTCAGGAACCTGATGAGTATTCGCGCACCTCTGAAAGCTGGAAACTCATTCTGACATTCTGCAGAACTCAGGCAATCAATTTTGGAATAGGTTTTCAGAATTTCAGCTTTCACACCTCTGGAGAGGTGTGCGAATTTTGATCAGGATTTCCGACACGTACATGATATTCTGACAAAATTTACACGAGTGAGGGAGGACCCTAGGGTCATTCCACGCCAAGTCGTCAAGGTTTTGAGGGACGTGTCGGCCGAACCCAGCGGTATTTTCAGGGATTGTTGGCCCTATGGGCCCATTGAAGGCCCGGTACTTTTTTCCCCGGAAAGTCGACAGGGGTCAGAGATATCTCAAACTTCATTTTTGGTAAAAGAAATTACCTATCAACCTAAAAAATTTATATCTCGGAAAGTATTTGTCCTTTCTCAAAACCGCTTATACCGTTGGAAAGAGGAAGAAAAACTGAAAAAGATAGGATTTTTTCCAAAAATTCTTGGAAACTTTTACTTTTTGCACTTTTATAGTGAAATGTTAAAAATTATGCAACTATTTTGTACCCTGATCAAAAATGGCGTTCTATGGCTCAAAATGTACCTTGATATGTCCTCTAAACGAAAAGATCAACGCCCCAATGTATTTTGTTTAGTTCCGGAGAACGAGCGGTTCTTGTGGACCACTGCAAGGCTACTTTCCCGCTGGAACGGCTCCCACGCCACGCTCGCCTTCTCTGTGTTAGCGGACGTGATCACCAGGGTTCGGCGACCGTCAGGTAGGATTCCCACCTCACTTTCCAGCCCACAAAGGAAGCGCTGGACCTCAGCGCCTGAAGGGCAAGCAAGGGAGAGACTGGGAAGCACGAAGGGTCACCTACACACACATTTTTAGGGGTTGGCCGTGACTGTGCTCCGCGGTGCGCGTCGCCGCCGGTGGCGGACTGCGGAACTAACGAACTTGGTGGTGTGTGTTGTTTCTGACCATCGCTTGTTTGGATTAGGTGTCAGCATGAGACTAGGGGTAATGGACTCGCAACGGAGCTGGCCGGAATCTCTGCCTTGCTAATTGTAGTTCACTATTTCTCCGACTAAATGTGCGATTTTTGAGATGGCTCGGGCATTTTCGGAAAGAAGACATCTTAAAGTATGCCCTAAATTCTTAAAAGTTTCAATTTTCCCACCAGGGCTCGAACAGGAGCAGCTTCGCCGTTGCGCTTCTCAAATGCGCAGGGCGACGGCCATGGTGCCAGGGGCGACGCAGGGGGGGCGCCTCTTCAACTTGCGATAGAAGCTTCCGGATGCCGCAAAAGTGATGGGACATAGTTTGTCTTCGACATATATCAAGGTACACCACTTGTCCCATCACTTTTGCGGCATCCGGAAGCTTCTATCGCAAGTTGAAGAGGCGCCCCCCCTGCGTCGCCCCTGGCACCATGGCCGTCGCCCTGCGCATTTGAGAAGCGCAACGGCGAAGCTGCTCCTGTTCGAGCCCTGGTGGGAAAATTGAAACTTTTAAGAATTTAGGGCATACTTTAAGATGTCTTCTTTCCGAAAATGCCCGAGCCATCTCAAAAATCGCACATTTAGTCGGAGAAATAGTGAACTACAATTAGCAAGGCAGAGATTCCGGCCAGCTCCGTTGCGAGTCCATTACCCCTAGTCTCATGGTGTCAGGCAGAAAGGTTCGGATACTTGCTGAATCACGCCCTGCGTTTGTTCCTGGCAGTTTGGAGGTGAACTGTATAATTTCTACACTGGAGAATATCTTTCCGTGGTTTAAGTCTGATTCCTTCACTGTGGCAAAAAGCTACAGAAAATTCTGTAAACAGCTTGTGGTAATTCTCCGTAGCCCCCTTATCAATATTCTCCGTAGTCTCTTACAGTATTTTCCGTAGGACCGCACAGTATTCTCCGTAAGACCTTACAGTGATCTCCGTAGGACTATACAGTCTTCCAGGTCCTACGGAGAAGACTGTGCGGACTTACAGAGAATACTGTACGGCCCTACGGAGACTACTGTAAGAGCCTACGGAGAATATTGATAAGAGGGCTACGGAGAATCCTGGCAAAAAAATTAACAGAATTTTCCGTACCTTTTTGCCACAGTGTTTGCTGGTTCAGATTCACGACGGGCTCTCTGCCGTAGTTTGATTTTATTTTTCCGTTTCCAACCAAACCACCTGTAGTCATCTTTTACTGGTTTTGTCACTGTTGTCAAAATGTTTCAAGTATGCACTTGTTCAGTGTTCTCGGAGGGGTCAGTGCGGAGAAAATAAGGGCAGGGGAATAACTGAACACCAAATATTTTACTTTGACTGAAGGTGTGTTTTTCATAGTTGATATTTGTTTGGCATAGAGGACACGATCCTTGTACCCCTGTGACCAGAAACCCAACCTGAATCCCAACCCCAAACCGAGTTGAGCCCCGGCGTGAGCTTGATACGGCCCCGATCTCAGCCCGGACTCGAGCCTCAGGTCGGGGCTCAATCCGGGCTCATGTCGGACCTCCAGATATTAGGGCTTTGGGTCAAGGCTCAAGTCTTGGCACAAATAGGTAATACAAACAGGCATATTTGCAATATTTTTACAGCAGTGACAAAACTAGTTAAAGATGACAAAAAGCTGGTTGGGTTGGGAAGAGAAACGAAAATCTACATTCAAGAAACGTTCATGGAAGCATACGATACTCGTTTGGTGCTGTCCGCGCACGCCGAGCCGTGCCGACCCGTAGGGCTGTACCTGGGGAGTATCGGTGTTCCACGCAGGCTGCGAGCCACCCATTTACTCACTCTCCCGCGCCGGCAGCCAGCCCCTAAAGTTGTTAGGATACGCACTTGGTTTCTGGACGTGGTCTATACCGCACCAACTGGTGAGGTCAAATGGGTGCCAACCACGTTTGGTGCGTTGCAAATATTGCAAATATGCCTTTTCTATAGAACTTTCATAGTTCACCTCCAAACTGCCAGGAACAAACGCAGGGCGTGATTCAGCAAGTATCCGAACCTTTCTGCCTGACACCTAATCCAAACAAGCGATGGTCAGAAACAACACACACCACCAAGTTCGTTAGTTCCGCAGTCCACCACCGGCGGCGACGCGCACCGCGGAGCACAGTCGCGGCCAACCCCTAAAAATGTGTGTGTAGGTGACCCTTCGTGCTTCCCAGTCTCTCCCTTGCTTGCCCTTCAGGCGCTGAGGTCCAGCGCTTCCTTTGTGGGCTGGAAAGTGAGGTGGGAATCCTACCTGACGGTCGCCGAACCCTGGTGATCACGTCCGCTAACACAGAGAAGGCGAGCGTGGCGTGGGAGCCGTTCCAGCGGGAAAGTAGCCTTGCAGTGGTCCACAAGAACCGCTCGTTCTCCGGAACTAAACAAAATACATTGGGGCGTTGATCTTTTCGTTTAGAGGACATATCAAGGTACATTTTGAGCCATAGAACGCCATTTTTGATCAGGGTACAAAAAAGTTGCATAATTTTTAACATTTCACTATAAAAGTGCAAAAAGTAAAAGTTTCCAAGAATTTTTGGAAAAAATCCTATCTTTTTCAGTTTTTCTTCCTCTTTCCAACGGTATAAGCGGTTTTGAGAAAGGACAAATACTTTCCGAGATATAAATTTTTTTAGGTTGATAGGTAATTTCTTTTACCAAAAATGAAGTTTGAGATATCTCTGACCCCTGTCGACTTTCCGGGGAAAAAAGTACCGGGCCTTCAATGGGCCCATAGGGCCAACAATCCCTGAAAATACCGCTGGGTTCAGCCGACACGTCCCTCAAAACCTTGACGACTTGGCGTGGAATGACCCCCTACCCTACCTGCTTCTTGCAGGTCGATGACGTCACCACCACGTCCGCGCGCCGCCACGCCTCGGGACGCGCCGTCAGCTTCCTCCAGCGGCGACACACCCGCGCCGCCCTCAGCAGGTCCTCGACGGGCAGCCAGGACAGAATCTGCAGCAGCACGGCGTCCGGCAGCACGGCCAAGGACGGCCTAGGCGAACAGACAGGGCGTGTCAAAGGTCAGTGTGCACTGCAAGAAAAAACCACAACAACAGTACACAAACTCCCGGCTATTTTTTATCAGCAATTTATTGCACTCTCAAAGTACAATAATTGTTGTACAAAGTACAATGGACCCGGCGTGACGAGTGCTGTGCAGTCCAGGCCTCGTTGAGGTTTGTACAATTCTCGTTGTACTTTTTACAATCCCTATTGTACGTTGTCCAGTTTTTGTAGCACTTTTGCTGTACTATTCACACTTTTTCTTGCAGTGTGCGTTCAGATACAAACAGATGTGTCTCAACTTCGTTGGGCTAGCCTCCGTGTTCAAAGTTCGTGGGCTAACGAGCCGAAACTATTAGAACGCAGGTAAAAAGTAAAGCAACAGCAGTAAGTAAAGAAAAACGACTGCTGTGAAGGGGTGGGGGTTCGTTGATATATCGGTTAAAAATGAACTTTGTGCTAGTGTGGACATACCGCTTGCTTTTACTTAAATTCACGTGTGTCCCTCGGAATGAACTAAACAGCATTAGCAATGTGCTATCCAATAATTATACGCCTTAACGCGTTTGCTTTGAGACCTTTACGACGCAGGTGTATGAAAAACCCAATAAAAAGAGAAAAGGCCCACAAAGGATCACTCCTGCGACACAACAACCAGCATTCAGGGCCGCAGAGCTGTAAAACTCACCCATCCTGGCTGTGTTCTCCTCTGGCGGAGTCCTCTTCAGCGCACTTCTGCCGACTCCTTCTGGAACCTGCGGCTGCTGAAGAAGTGTGAGACGCCTTGGAGGACACCTTCCTCCCCTTCCGTGCAGCTGCATCAGCCTTAGACGCCTTGGAGCCCACTTTCTTCCGATTTCGAGCAGCGGTGGTCGGAGCGACTTGTGGAGCATTAGAGACCCGCTTCTTCGCTTTGCGTGCAGGTCGAGGGGCTTCAGGCGCCTTCGAGGATCTCTTCTTCCCTACGCGTTTAGCTGCAGGTGCATCATAGTTTGGTTCTTCAGGTGCATTATAGTTTGGTGACTCATTTTCTGGTGCGTCATCTTCAGGTGCATCATATTTTGGTTCTACAGGTGCATCATCTGAACGGGCATCATCTTCAGGTGCATTATTTTCTGATGCATCATCTGAAGGTTCGTCATCTGAAGGTGCTCCATCTTCAGGTGCATCTAGTGAAGGTTTATCATCTTCAGGTGCATCAGACTCGGAGGCCTCGTAGGTCCACTTCCCAATTTGTGCAGCTACATCAGATTCACTCAACTTCTTGATGCGGACCGTGCACTCAAACATCTCTCCAGTGTGGCTGCGAGCATGGTGTCCAAGGTCGCCTCTCTTGCTGAACTTCCTATGGCAGACCTTACACTCGAACTTCCTCCCAGTGTAGGTGCGAAGGTGGGTCTGAAGATGGCGCCGAAGGTGGGTCTTCTGGTTGAAGCTCTTACTGCACACTGCGCACCTATAAGGCTTCTCCCCAGTGTGGATCAGAAGGTGATTCCGTGCGGAGCCTCGTTCAGTAAACCTAGCACCGCAGACGGAGCATCCGAAAGGTTTCTCCCCAGTGTGGGTCCGGATGTGTCTTAGTAGGTTGCCCTTCATAGTGAAGCCCTTGTCACACACCGCGCACCTAAAAGGCTCCTCTCCAGTGTGGGTCAGAAGATGTTTCCGAACGTAGGCGCGTTCACTGAACCTTGCACGGCACACGGGGCATTCGTAAGGTTTCTCCCCGGTGTGCGTCTGGATGTGTCTTCGCAGGTTGGCCTTCACATTGAAGCCCTTGCCGCACTCTGAGCACTTATGAGGCTTCTGCCCAGTGTGGGTGAAAATATGACATCTCAGGTGACTCTTGAGTCTGAAGTTCTTGTTGCACACCGCGCACCGGAAAGGCTTCTCTCCAGTGTGGCTGCCGATGTGCACTCGCAGGCCGCCCTTGGTACTGAAGTTCTTCTTGCACTCTTCACACTTATACGGTTTCTCCCCGGTATGCGAGCGGAAATGCTTGGTGAGATCTTTCAACTTTGAGAAAATCTTGTCGCAGACAACGCATCTGTGGGGCATAGTTTTGTTTGGCAAGACCTCGCTAGAAATGATCAGTGATTGCTAATCCATGGACCTGGAAAAAAATGGCCTCTCAGTCACAGGTCGAATAGTTGAACACAGCACGAGTGAGCATGCACTGTGAAGATTGGAGTCGTCACTTGATGACAATTTCAAGGATAATTTTCCTTACAACAAGTCATCAAATCAACTGATATTGATGACCTTGACCTTGTTGTCACGCCCGTGCAATAAGTATAGGAGCTTCGATGAAAATGTAATCAATTTATCATAAGATTGTCATTATTTCGAAGTGATGAAAATATCATCCACGTATTTGTCATAAAGTGGCAACAAATTTTCAGTGTGGGGGCACAAACCTGCAGTGCAGTGGGCAATGAAGGCTTCTGCCAGAGAGGTGCTACTGCTCGACGGAACCAAAATCTGCGAAGAAGAACACATTGAGTCAGACAACATGCACTCGTGACGATTTTCAGAAGAGCGAACACTAAATGTCTTACGGTGAAAGGCTTTCCCCTTAATACAAAAGAAATACGTCAAAACATCTAAAAGGAACAATGAATTTTGGACTGTAAGTTACGAAGTCAGCTGCACCACCAAAATAAAGAGAACCTTCACCATAGGACTTTTAGAGTGAAGGAAGTGTACTAGGTCTCGGCAAGTGTTTCAAACTTGACCCAGCAATGGTTTCAATTTCTTCGCACCTAATAGCCCACATTATTTGACGTGACCGCTGGGTGGGTACTCACAGACATATGACTGTTCGTCTCATTTACGTTTAAGTATTTAACACACGCAAGAGTTTGTTTGTGTCCCATTTGAAATGAATATGGTACTTCGGAGAACAGCTGGAACGGAAGTTAAGAAGAGTCAAGAAGAACGAAGTTTGCGAAATTCCTGAGAAAGAGCGTCTGCGTCGCCGTTCTGCTTCCGCAGAGCTTTATTCTCATACAAATCCGGCATCTTTTCTTCTTGATTTCTTCTCAACTTCCGTCCCAGCTCTTCTCCGAAGTACCCTATTTAAACGATACATTAAATATTTCAGCAAAATTGACATGTAAGCCTAACTATTCAGAATTGCGTCGGAAACCTGAACCATAAATATGTCGGGAGCATTCACTGAAACCGAGGTCCATGCCGATCCATGCGACAAAATTTGAGAGATATGGAGTGTGAGCAAACAGAATGAGCACTTCGAGAGGAACTCGGAGTGCAGCATGGGAAAACATGGACCGGAAACACCGGAAACAGTTGACATAAATCGGTATAGTGATATTTCTTGACGATGTTCCGACGAGGTTTATAACGGTATGCAAGTGTCCACACTGTAGTTTTGCGTGCAGAAGCTTCGCACAAAACTGAGCATGCTTCTTGAAATGCACGATTTTGTGCGTAACAAAGCACATACTAAATTACATAGGTTTTTCAGCGTGCCAATGCACGAAATTACACATGCACTTCATAACGCACGAATTTGTGCGCGACAATGCAATATTTCGTGCGCAAGTATGCAGAAAATCGTGCATTGTCGGGCACAAATTCGTGCGTTACGGAGTGCATGTTTAGTTCCTTGCATTGTCGCGCAGAACAACCTACATAGTAATTTAGTGTGCACGAAAGTGTGCGTTGATGCGCATAAAATTCGTGTACATCGAAACGCATGCTCAATTTCGTGCAAAGCTTATTCACGAAAAAGTAAGTAATAATTAAGTGAGTCATACTTGGGATAAAAGACCTGAAAAATCAATCGTATCCTTGAGCGTGCGAGAAATTACTACTTCAGACCATTTGTTGATCGAATGTTTTGAATTAAAATACTTGACTACAGACTTAGTAAACTTCTTTCATAGAATAATAATTCGAGCTTGAACAAGTTCTATCAAGTGGCAGACACCCTGCAGCTGTGAATCTACTTTCGGCTCTTCAGGAAGTTACAACTGAAATAGACCATTAGGCTAAACAGAGTGGAGATTCATCTGTAACGCGAGACACGGAAAGGTTACGTGGACCCTGAACCGGAAGTAACTGGAAACCGTTACTTGCTAGAATCTCAGAGGTATGCGAGTTGAAAAGTAGAAATTATGATGCGTTAGAAACATATCGAAACCACTTTAATGATAAATTGACAAAGATGAATAGGGTACTTTCGTAGATCCCTGAACCGGAAGCACACAGACGCCATGTTGGCGGAAGTAGATCAAAACTTGACATGGGAAAGAGACGTTCGTCAAACGTATCGGCCACACTTGAACATAAACAGTCGTTTGATACTTGTTTGCAGTGAATATGTGTTTCGCGAGCAATATTTGTACAGCTCGGCTATAGTTTTGGATCCGAAGAGAGGTTAGTTTCCGGCCGATTTGGCGTCTGCTGGTCTGCTTGCTTCCGGTTCAGGGTTCTACGAAAGTACCCTATTGCATGGCCAGCTTCGATACATGAGCGATTCTCACGTTTCAGGGTAGTTTTGGCGTCTCTGATTTGCCGAAAGTGAGAAATATCCAATTAAGTTTTTCTGATTCTTGGGGTCCTGGATGATACTAGAGTTATGGAAATGGTATTTATAGTAAAAACCTTGTACTATCTTCCTAAAAACATGAGCCATAAGGTATTCCCATACGTTTTAGTGGGTGTTTTGATCACGGAAATTACGTTATCACGGAAGTTACAAAGTGTTAAAATCGGCTTTAACGGCTGACTCGGGCTTGCTGTGGCTTATAAGTCGTTCCAGGGTCAAATGATACTCTAAGCCCGACATTTAAGCGGAAATTTTTTTCACCTAGTACTGCTGCAACATTGGGTAAAGGGTGCCACGGAAGTTACAGGTAATTGTTGATACACGCCATTTTATAATGCTCTAGCCCGCTTTGAGACCGTGTACAGCGTCTTAGATTTCCGCGACCCATGCAAATATATCCCAGGGACTCCACTTTGATGGCTTGTGTCATGGAAAGTTAAAATTTTGGCTTGGGGAGAAGTCCAGAGGTGCCTTTTCGAAATTTGTGGAGTGAAATTGAATATACGGAGGACATTTTTCGTTGCCGCATAAGTACCTTTGAAAGAAGTCTGGCGTATTGGTCTTCGGTTGAAATTAGCTCGAGACATGCCAAGCTTCGAATCCCCATCGACAGTTGGCAGCACTTTCGAACCACACCGCCACTCTAGGGGCGGAAAGTTCGAGTATGTTCTCTTTGGACAATCACGGAAGTTACATTTAGGGTATTCCAAACGCTACGTAGACCAATCCAACGAACGTGAACTATTCGAAATGTGTGCGTTTAGTGGGCAATGGCCCTGCCTAACATCAGAAACAAACCCCATGTCGATATCTGCACTCCTTTGGGCACAGGAGTCAGAAGAAACGAAACTACCCCGAAACGTGAGAATCGCTCACATGCCCAATTTTGACGATGGCCGAAGTGAACTCCGTTTACTGTTTCAAGATATACGCACTCCACCAACTGGTCGCCAAAGGGGCACGTCAAAAAAGGGATCCTGCTTTTTCAAGGAAGCCTGTAGATAAGACAAGACAGACGATTTCTAGGGAGTTCCTGGGAAACCAGGAACCGTTCATACCGTGTGCTACGACGCAGTCAAAATACCGAAGGCGGAAATCGACAGATCTCTCCAGTCTGCCCGGTCGAACGTGTGGACCCCATCGATACATTTCTCTCCGAACGTGGAAGCTATCGGTGGGGTCACACCTGAGGTTCCGGTCCTGTTTAGCATCTCAAGAGCTCATCACGCGTCTACAATACGTCCGCCATCACCGGTAGGCGGCCTGTTTCCGACGAAATAATGTGCGAGTAGACGGTCGGTCGTAACACTCACCTGTAGTTCCTCTGCGATGTATCATCTTCCGGGACGAGATGACGTCCCCCGAACCGTCAAGATATCTGAATCACCTGTCGAAGCATTCAGTTCACCATTGTGCATGCACCGTCAACAGCACGTAGAGGGTATTGCCGCGACTCTTGAAACGGAAGGAAGAAGAACACAAGTAAGTACACAACCTCAGTCCCCTCCCCCGAGGATAGTGTGCCCTGTGAAAATCTGTTGTAACTTTGTCAAAAACGTGGATGATATTTTCATCACTTTCAAATTCTGACGATCTCACCACTCATTGATGAAATTTTCATCAAAGCTCCTAAACTTACTGCATGGGCATGACAACAATGCCGTCAATTGATTTGATGACATCCTTGTAAGGAAAACTAGTCTTGAAATTGTCATGAAGTGACGACTCAAATTTTCACAGTGTGGCTGCCCCTTGGACCCCTTCTCAGGCGAGGGGACGGAAGTTGTGCACTTACTTGTGTTCTTCCTTCCGTTTCAAGAGTCGCAGAAACACCGTATTGCGTTAAGCATTCTTAGGGAAAGGGAGAGAGTACGTTCAAATCGCTTTAAGTTGCGAAATTTTGCGTAACGTTACGTTTTGGGAGAAAAAGGGAGAGGTCCAGCGTAACGCCGCGAAGCAGCCAACTAACGAAAGCTTTCCATTTAAAATCAACTCCAGTATTACTCACACTCGAAAGGTCAATCGTTCCCGGAAGAGCCGATCTTCATACTACCGTAAACCGGGGCTACTTTGCCCACTGGGGTAACTTTGGCCCAGCGGCTAAAAATGTTACCAATGGAATAAGAAGCACTTAAAACGAATTTCTAGCCCATGGGCCAAAGTTACCCCGGTGGGTCAAAGTAGCCCCAGTTTACGGTACGTAACAAACTTTTCTCAAAAGTAGACTGCCGGTTAAGCAGCGATAGCATTCGCACTCTCATCCCAGGAACATGACGTCACGTTCAAACGAATGTGACAAAGTGTCACGTTCGTTTGAGCATTGCGTCACGTTCCTTTCTATGTGAACCGGACAAAAATTTGCTTATTCACATTCAAAAGAATGTGACACAATGCTCAAACGAACGTGACACTTTGTCACATTCGTTTCAACGTGACGTCACGTTCCTGGAATGAGAGTGCGGGTACTTGACACTGTCAATTGACATCACTTTGGGAATCCAATCGAAAAATTTTCAGTCAGTACTCTACAAATCAAAGAGTGTACATAGTATGCTCTAACTGGAGCATGCCTGCAAGCACGCTCTAGCTAGCCTGCCAAGCATGCACTAACTAGTGCATACATGCCATGTACACGCTAACTGAAGCATACATTTACTGCATAAGGGATAGGGAGTTTTCTGAATCAGGAAGCGTGTACATGGCATGTATGCACTAGTTAGTGCATGCTTGGCAGGCATGCGCTAGCTAGAGCGTGCTTGCAGGCTTGCTCCAGTTAGAGCGTACCATGTACACTCTTTGGTTTGTAGAGTATTTCGGTTTTCCGAGGGGGTAACCACCTACGATGTTGGGGACACAAGATTTTCCAAGATAAGACATTTCGTCGGATTTCGTCCACTTTTAAGCCTAAAATCCGCCTGTTTTTGGCATTTTGGGGAAAGATTTCAGATTTCCCAGAGAATTCTAGGGTTCCAGGGGACACAGGATTTCTCGAGTGGTTGCACCCTGGCGGTTTTCACTGTCGCAAGAGGGGAAAGCAGCAATGGCGAAATTTCATGGCAGGACAAACTAGAAATTTCGTATACTTGAACTGCAAAGGAATTTATAAAATAGAACACTGCAAAAAAATGGCGAGAAATAAAGTTTGTCAAATTACTCACAAACAAGGGGCCTTGGCACAAGATGCAATGGAAATCGAAAGTTTGAGTGGCGGCCAAATCCACAGGGGCACATTCAAACTGAGCCACTTCCGCCTTTGCTTGTTGAACAACCGCTAAAATTACGTACGGCTCTGGACAACACACCAACACGGAATGCACAGCTTCCGCCTGGTAAGTCTCAAATCGACAGCATAGTACGAAGCGAAATGGTATAACCTCCATTCTTGTGCAATTTTGTTGGGCTCCGCGTTCCCTTAGCGCTACGCCCCGCGCTGCGGGCTTAGAGCATGCGCAGTGTCGCATTGTTGTCGCGTGGCAACGGCCTCAGCCGCCCCTGCACACTGTAAAAATTTGAGTCGTCACTTGATGACAATTTCAAGGCTAGTTTAGGAGGAAAATTTATTTTGCAAGGAAATAGAACTAGTTGTCATGCCCCAGGCAATAAGTTTAGGAGCTTTGATGAAAATGTCATCTATTTGTGATAAGATTGTCATTTGAAAGTGATGAAAACATCATCCACGTTTTTGTCATAAAAACAAATTTTCACAGTGTACACTCGTCTGGCTAACCCTGAAATACACTGACGAGTTCCCCTGACCACGGCCTGATTACCCTCCCTGCACATCATTGTCAATTTTACAACTATCATCAAATGGAGGAGGACAGGAGAAAACGCACATCTTGACGGAAACCGCCCAGTAGATTCCCTGCATGACGGACCGCGCGCCGTTCCTTCGCCTCGGCGAGGCCTTCTTCAAATTCTGCCTGGACGCCCTCTGGATCGAGTGTCCGGCGGCCTTAGACCCGGACGCCTCCGGGGCAAACGGGTCCGAGTCATGGCAGGCATGTCCACTGGAGGCCACTACAAACACAAGGAAATGGAGCAATTCCCAGGAACGTTACACGTTTTGCAACGAAAATGACGAAATGACACATTCCTGAAAGCATTAGGGTACATTCGTTGTGGGTTTGAATAAGCTAATTTATGGCTATCATTTACGTCCAAACGATTGTGATAAAATGCTCAAAGAAACGCGACATTGCGTCATCGTTTCAACGTGATCACACGTCACCGGAGTGAGAGTGGTATCAGTTCACTCGTTGACAGTACTTCAGAAACGTGCCAGAAAACGTGATCAAAATTCGTGTGCGAAAGCTGAGATTCTGGAAACTTGTCCTGATATTGATGATCTGGGTTAAACAGAATGCAAGTTTAAAGCTCTCAGAGGTACGCAAATTTTGAACCAGACTTCAGACAGACTTCTGAATTCACACGAGTTTTCAGGGCGTTTCGTCACTGGGCCATTCAACGAAAAAGGTACACTTAAACCCTCCATTCTCTCATGAAATAATAGTTCTACCATTCTTTTCTGTGTTTTCGGAGAACTACAAACTATCGCGTAAACCGCGCACCGGTGACCCACCTGGTAACAGGAGCTGTTTCCGGGGACACCGACCTGGCCGGTGTCTCCCTCCTGAACATCACCGCTAAAAAGGCAAGCCAGATCATGAAGAACGGTATGTCCTGGTTGGTGGACCTGGGGGTGATCGGCTACGCTGGCTTGGTCATGGCCTAACTGCACTGCACGGCATCTTCATTGTCCTGCAAATAGATAAATTTACTTAGCAATAGCAACGTCCGCCATCAACTTTCTGTCACTCCGGCGCGCAGTGGGCCAGAAGACCGGTGCAGGCGGTCAAAATCCCGGACGCGTTTTCAGCTCCACAGTCGCTAAATGGGACTAGACTAGAAGTGAACAAGTGACCCCGCCAATGGATGGCTCTCCGAACGAGGAATTCTTTGGTGGTGCCATACGCTCTGTTCAAGTCGTGTTTAGCGACTCGACACTCGTGTAAAGTTTGTCAGAATGTCAGAATCATGTCTGAAATCCTGATCGAAATTCGCGCACCTCTGAAAGCGGCTGGATCCGCCACTGAGGCGAGCTCTCAGCCGCGACCAGGGCGCACCGCACCGCAGCGTCCCGCCGCCTCACAGTGGGCCAGAAGACCGGTGGAGGCGAACAAAATTCTGGACGCGTTTTGAGCTCCATAGTCACCGAATGGGACTCGAACCAAACGTGTGACCCCACCAATGGATTCCTCGTTCGGAGAGCAATCCATTGGCGGGGTCACACGTTCGGTTCGAGTCCCATTCAGCGACTCAGGAGCTCAAAACGCGTTCAGAGTTTTGGCCGCCTCCACCGGTCTTCTGGCCCACTGTGCGCTTCCGCGGAGCCCCAGACCGCTGACGCCGCAGCCCTCCGGCCGCGGCAACACCACTTCCCGCCTGGTCCACCGCCGCATTCCGGCCGGAGAGGGGCCGTCACACCAACACGGAGGCCGCCCCTGAATGACAACGAGACATCGCCCAGCCCTGGCGTGCCACACCTCCGCAACTGTGCCCAGCCTCGCCCGACAGCTTAGCGCTTCGTTCACTTCGCCCCCGATTCGTCCAGACGCAAGGCGTCGCAAGGCGTGTTATGTCCGAAACGCTAGGAATCGTCACACAGGCCGCAGTGCCCGCCGCAACGCCCTGGGCGTGCTGCACGCTCGCCGTCACCTCCAACGCTGCCGGACCAGCATACAGTAAGCCAGAAGACCGGTGCAGGCGGCTGAAATTCTAGGCGCATTTGGAGCTTTAGAGTCGCTAAACAAGACTCGAACCGAACGTGTGACCCCACCAATGGATTGCTCTCCGAACGAGGAAACCATTGGTGCGGTCACACGCTCCGCTCGAGTCCCATTTAGCGACTCCTGGAGCTCAAAACGCGTCTAGAGTTTCGGCCGCCGGCGCCGGCCTTCTGGCCCACCGTGGAGCGCTTGGCCAGACAACCCGGCGCGCAAAGAACAACACCACACTTCACCTACAACACGGCACAATAGACGGCACTAGCTGACTCACTCGGAACATCAAACACTTGTGGACACTACACTCGCGACGCGCACCGGCACAGCGACGACGTGTCTTCGCGCAACGAAGGCTCCGACGGGACTGCCGCTGCAGCCACGCGCGCCAAGCAGCGGCCGCCGTCGCTGGTCTAGCCCTTAATGGTAATGGTAATGCAGGGCCCGGCACCTGCACCTGCAACGCCAGCGAAACAAGACTGCCGTCGAATGGGCTGCCTACCAACAGGCGCTCTGGACAAAACACTTTCTGTTGGCGCACCGCTAGGGTGACCGAAGATAACGTGTAATCATTTAATCATTAAGCCAAAATGAAGCTTACTCAATTATCTAAAAGGATTTTAACACAGAAATTGTAAAATCTTAGTCCGTCTACATCAAATTTTTAGGCACGAAGTAGCCTTATAGTATACCCAGGACTCAGCCGGCTCGAGATTTGATTTGTGTGGCCCTTTATGCATTTCGGAAGTTTTCTATACGATTTTAATGAGATTTTGCAGACTAGTAGAACTTTGAACGCTGATTCTGATGTTGAAATCTGGTCAAAAATTTGGTGGCCAATTTTGAGAAATTTGCTGTCAAAATCGCCGTTTCCATGGCAAAACTCGACTCGTCAAAGGAAAAAAAAGGGAGTGGGGGGAGCCGAGCCGGGGCGGACCAATAGCGGAGCTTCTTTTTGGGTCTGTACAGCTTACTCCAAAAGCTGAAAAAGCAACGTTCGAAATGAAAAATTTCTTTGACTGCAGGTAGACAAGATGCAACAATAGAATTGGTGCCGGTTCGAACGCAGTTTTTCGGGTAGAACTATCCAATAATACTTCTTGATTGGAGTGTTTTTGGACATGCGCAGTGTTGTTGTTGTGATTCAGTTAGCACTAGGACCACTTCGCTCCACCTCGCGACTTGCAGTGCTCATGTTCCTCGAACAAGACTCACCCGCGTTTCGAAACCATCCCTCCCGAGTTTATGAAGTTTGTCAAACCAACCGTCGTGGTGTTGATACGTTGTAAGGGAGAACTATTACACAGAATTGAAGAAAACATGAGTAGAGAACCATAGCCTTTTGAAACAAGCCAAACAATTCAACGTCCACAACAATGGAGGGGCAGTTTTAATGCGTGACTGCTGGCGCTTTCAGCTTCGCGATTTTCGCAAGGGCGCAGACGCCGAGAAAATAGTTGCCAACCCGAGAAAATTAATTTACTGACTTCTTTCTGCTAAGAACATTTTAATCATGATGGACTTCAAAGATGTTCCATTGTCAGAACACTGCGGAATACATTAGCATTGGAATTTTTTGAATTTACCAGCATTTTGATTTCTATTTATGGTCAAGTTTAAATTTCGACGGATGGCACATCGACCACATTGGTACCACTGCCATTGGTAGTCCCCTGAGCCACAACTTCACAACACCACTTCTTTTCTTTCTCCACACTCTTACACAATAATCAAATTGACTTCGTGACTCCTAGGATTTCTTGAAATCGTATTTTTTTTTTTAGAAAAGTGCTTTTAACATGTATGAGCCCCCTTAAGTTAAGAACCACGTAAATAGTTGTAAACAAGTTAATCGCAGGGTTAGTGAAGTAGAGTTAGGTTATAGCTAGATTAACTGTAATCATTTTATCATTTTGTTAGTTAAGAACCACTTAAGTAGGTGTAAATGGTTTGTAACGGTGACGGGGTTTGTTAAGGAGAGTATGCTAGTTAGGTTAAGTGTCATTTAATCATTTAGTAAGTTAAGAAACATGTAAATAGGGTAAAGAGTGAAAATAGTAAATGTAAGGAGCAACGCACTGAAAATGGCCAAAAACTGACTAGTGCGATTGCTTCTAAGATGTCCATCCACGTCGTTAAAACTTTCTTTGTCGTAAGACCTTAAGGCATTTTAAGCCCAGAATGGCGTCGATCGGACGTCAGGGAGCGGAGCAGCTACCCATCAAATTTTCGTAAAAACTCGGACTGGTGGAAGTCTCTCAGCCCGCCATAAAATGCAGATATCGCAACCCCGTTTGCGCCAAAATGTGAATAATTGAAGTGGCTATCGCATGAACTACAACCATGAACAAAGTTTTGCTACAGGATAAAAATTTCTTAAAAAAAAAACAAACAATTTTTGAAGATTTTGCAGAAACCATCAAAACGGGGTTTTTCGTTAAATTTTGTACTTGAGCTCGATGCCCATGGTTGTAGTTCGTGCCATAGCTCAATTACCTACATTTTGGCGCAAACCTGGTTGCGATATCTTTACTTTTGCGAACTAAAGGACTTCCACGAGTTCGATTTTTGACGAATATTTGGTTGGCAGCTGCTCCGCTTCCTGACGTCCATTGCCGCCGTTCTGGGTTTAAAATGCTTCTTTTCTTGAGGTTTTAGGCCGTGGTTTGGCACGGAAAATGTACGGGAAAATGGGGTACAGACGGGCACGGAAAAGGAACGGACCTTCTGTACTGGTTCTCTGTGGTCCCCATAAGGATCTCATGTAAACGGGTACAGAAAACATGTACAGAACCTCCGTGGTTGGCAAGGTACGGACGGTCCAGGTCAAAAATTGACCAGACATGTTCCGTGCAATTTCTGTACTTTTTTCTATCAGTGATATTAACGACGTGGGGCGACAGATATGGAAGCAATCAAACTAGATAAAACTGAAGTGGTAATTTTCACAACGTTCTGTGAAAGAAATTTAAATCATTGTGATTTTTTGATGCGTGACGACAAATGTTTGAATGCAGGATTATCATTCTAATAAAGGGTCACGGTGAGTTTTCAATATGCTTTAATATGAATTCTCCGTCGCGAGACAGTTTTTACAGGAAAGTAAATACAGAAACAATTCACAGATTGCCAACATGGGAATCCTGTCCCCGAGAAATGGAACGACTGCGTCTACGGTGACAAACACAACAAAACAATTCTGCGCAGTGATAACAACAGTACTAATTGAAAAAAAAAAACAAAAAAACACACAAGCGCGAAAAGTAAATGAACAGCGTGACGCTATTTTATAAATGAACATCGGAACGGAGGAGAAATGCAGGGCAAGGTAGAAAAACCGATTTAGACAAATAAAGCGCAGAAAAGCAGCAAACGAAAAGATTCTGAGAGTTAAACAAAATGACAAGTACAGTAAAGGCCCACACGTAACATCATTTTCTAGCGTGGCTTTGCTTGTGCACATGAAGATTCCCTGAGTCAGTAAACCTTTTTTCGCACTCGTCACACTCGTAAGGCTTTTCCCCGGTGTGGATTCTCTTGTGGTTCCTTAAATGTCTTGGATCCGAGAACTTCCTTCCGCACTCCTCACACTTGTAAGGCCTCTCGCCAGTGTGAATTCTCTTGTGTCTTTTTAAAGTATCTGACTTTGCAAAGTTCTTTCCGCAATAGCCACATTTGAATGGCTTCTCCCCGGTGTGGATTCTTTTGTGATCACTTAAATTACCACCAGTAGAGAACCTCTTTCCGCACTCGTCACACTTGTAAGGCTTCTCCCCGGTGTGAATTCTTTTGTGATCACTTAAATGACAACCACGAGAAAACCTCTTTCCGCACTCGTCACACTCGTGAGGCTTCTCCCCGGTGTGAATTCTTTTGTGATCACTTAAATGACCACCTTGAGAGAACCTCTTTCCGCACACGTCACACTCGTGAGGTTTCTTCCCTGTGTGGTTTCTCTTGTGCCTAACGAGATCTGAAGACCTGGGGAACTCCTTGCCGCAGACGTCACACGAATGCGGTCCCTCCCTGGCGTGACCAGCCAGATGCTTCCTCAAGTCCGCCTCTGCACCGAAGCACTCGCCGCACTCCCCACACCTGAACCCGCGGCGCGTCTCCCTGCCTGCCTCCTCCCTGGGCGAGGCCTGCTCCGCCGGGACCGCGTCGCCAGCCAACCCTGCCAGCGAGAAGGCCGCCGCGATGCGGAGCTGCTGGGGCTGGACCTCGCTCGCACCCACACCTGCAAGCCAAGAAACGTAGGTACAGTGACAGCTGCACTGATAGAAAAGATGCTGTTAATTAACAGCATATATCCTGTTAAGTTTTTTAGCAACACTTGTTGTAGAAGAACGGCATATTGTTGGACACTGAGTCGTTATCCAACAGCAGTGTTGTAAAAAGGGATGATGGCTCTCTGTATCTGATCTCTGACAATAAGTTGTTGTGTAACAGAATTACCATTTCCAAATGGCACCAACCTGTTCATAAACAACACTTTTCTGTTTTCAAACAAAGAAGTTGTTATACATTTACAAAAAAAATGTCGAGGGTCCTAATAGTCTTATCCAATACTAGCAGTCATTCAGAAACGCTCTTTTCTGTTTACAAACAGCACTGTTCTTCAACGCGGTCTCTCTGTTATTCACAAAAAGGAAATAGGAGTTTCCTGACGGCTCAAACAAGACATTTGTTTTGTAACAGTTCGTGCAGTTCTTGGACAGTTCACCGCTGTTTAAAAATTGGAAGTGTTGCTAAAAAACTTTACAACACAAATGCTGTTCAGAAACAACAGAATTTATTTTGACATAGTTGGAGTTTGATTTGAGCCGTGAGCTGCAAAATGCTCCGGCAAATCTTCAATTGAATGGTGTTGTTTTTAAATGACAGGATACCGTTCCAAAACAGCATATATCATTAATTTTACAAACAAGATGTTCTGTTTTCCAGCATTGGAAATCGACTATATTTGTTGTTTTCTCCAATGATGAAACTTGCTGTTTCCTAACAGCATTTGTGCTGTTTTAAGTTCCGATGACACGTGCTGCTTAAAAGCAAATCACTCGTTGGTAAATGTGCTGTTTTCCTACAGTTTCTTTTAACAGTGTGTACTAATCGTTACAGGATTTACTGTATTTTTTTCGCAAAGTGAAGCCGTCCAGACAGCACGACTCACGTAGACTCACCCGGTTCCTCGCTTTCCGCGCCGCCTCCTCGGCAGGCCAGTCCACCGGGCGAAAGGATTTCCACCTTGACGTGCGCGAGACCTGCAAGCAGAGGCAACGTTGAGGCACGCCAGGAGCAGAGTCAGGAGCACGCCACCAACGCCTCCACGTCCCCACATATAAATAAATAGATGAATGTATTCATGGTTTCAACCTTGACGTAGTGGCAAAGTCGGAACGTTGTAAAAACACACAGTAAAAACTCTACAAAGAATCCCTTCGTCTTCGAAAAAAATGAAAGGCAGTGTAAAATCTACGAAGAAATGCTTCCTTTTTTGAAGCCAAACCCTTCGTAACACGAGGCAGTTTTAAAATGCCTTCGCCTTTTTGAATGTAACTCGAAAGAGGTGAACAACAAACCTGCGAGAGGGACTATCAGCTTAGGAATATAATTGCTTAAAGTCAGGTCACATTGCTAAACAAACGGGCCTTCTTGACAAGTGTGTGAGCACCTCGAACGAATCACAAAAGGAGCTTGCAGTGCTACTACGTCAGCGGGCTTCGTACGAAATAACCAGGCAGGATCAACACGAAAGACTACCGTTTAGGCCAGATCGGAAAATACATGCAGAACAGGTCAGTCTACCCACCCAACCACCTAACCTAACCTATCTAACCACATGAACTATGAGATGCGTAGTGAAAAGGCTAGGCTTACTGACGTAGCCGCCGTTTTTAAACAATAAAAGCATTAATCATCGTATTAACATTTTAAATTATTTAAGAAACATAATGATCAACTCTATCTTGACAAGTTTGTTAAGCTTTTTAACGACAGCGAACGCAGGTATACTCGATTTCCCAAACCAATGCATGAAAGATAAACTCTCTTCAATGCATTTTCATGCAGAGGTACTCGAAGAGTGGGAGAAGCCATTGGAAGAAATTTCTCTTTTCAGTTTGACGATGCGCAGATGGAGAAGTCACAGCAAACATTCGACGCAAATGACGTCAGGGCCGTGGAGAAAACACGCTGCCTCACTTTCCGCGCCGCTCTGAAACAACAAACTACAGTGAATCACGTTAATAAGTAGCTCCAGACAATGATCCATGAAGCAGAAGGAGACATCTCAATTTTCATCTTTTTTCAGGAGAAACAAATAACTGCCACTGAGAATGAACAGTGACGACAATCGCCCTTGCACTGGGTGACGCGCGCATCGTAGATCAACTAAGGGTGACGAGCCAGCGGTGACTCAATTCTGCGCAACGATAAAATCATCGCCCAAATTTGCGTAACGTCAGAGTTCGGAGAAGAGCAAGAACGGAAATTAAGGAGAAATCAAGAAGAATACATAAGTATGGGGAATTTGTGAGGATGGGCGTCTGCGTCGCCGTTCTGCCGCTTCCGCACAATTACATTCACATTGAAGTCCGGCTTCTGTCCTTCCCGATTTCTTCTCAACTTCCGCCCCAGCTCTTTTCCGAAGTACCCTATTTGGGTGAGGAAACCTTCCTTACCCCAATTGGGGCGATAAAACAATCCTCACCGAACTACCTTGCTCAAAATTGGATACTGGTGAAGACTCTCCCATTCTTAGTATATAATGCGGTATACTGCGCACTCACCGAGCGGGGTGTACACTATTAAAATATGCAGCGCATACACAGAGTAATTGAAAGAACGTTGATCGGTCCGCCCTAATCTATAGTAGAGACAAACGAATCGACCCGCGGGCCTCGCGGTGTGAAGGCCGCGGCTGCTCGCGCCCACAAGTGCGATGGACGGGGATGGTGGTGGCCGGTCGCCGGCCGCCTGCACTGGTAACACGAGGAATTTAAATGATGCCCCATCAGAGCGTAAATTGCATTCTCAGCCCCGTAATGACATTTACGTCAGTTGACTTTTTATGTCTTATAAAATTGTTGTACGCAAGGCGTGTACCATTGTCTCTTAAGCTTTGATCCATTTTGATACAAAAGTAGTTGATCCATTTATCCTAACTTTATATCATGTGCAATTTAATTCTTTATTTCTACGTGATCTATTGAAAATTTTGTCTAGAGGACATCCAATCCTCCAGGCGTACTCAGATTGCAGTTTGAGTGGGGTATCCCTTGCATTCTCTTGTCACTTTCTCACTTTTTCAAAAAGTACTGTCTCTCTGGGAGGGCGTAGACTTTTATGCCTTTGTTTTACCAGTGTGGGCGCGGCTCTGCTCGCTGCAGTGGCGCTTCCTCCTCGGCCTCATGTTCATCGGCGGCCACAACTGCGCTGCCGGCTGGCCGCCGAGACCCTCGCGCGCCTGGACGACGTACTGCGTCACAGCCATGGCTTTGTACACCGCCGTCAAAATCGTGAACTCCGTACACTTTTACAACCTGAACGTGTCCTCTATGCCCGCCGACGGGTCCTTCATGGCGTTGGTCTTCACCGCGAACATCCTGGCCAAGTGCTTGGCGTCTATAGCGCTTCAGGTAGTACCCGATCTGGTCACTTGCTTATAAAGCTCACAAAACCGGCGTTAAATGTAGTATTCCTTGAACTATTCACAATTTGGTCGTGCTACAGGGCAAATTGTTGATGCGTCATGTGTATATCATAATGACAAAAAGGATAAGATCAAAATACTATATAGTAACCTAAACGGTGCAGCGTTAAAGAGAAAATGGTACATGTTACGTCTGTTTAATAACTTTATAATCCAGAGAAAAAGAGACAACTGATTGAAAAATTAATTGTCATTACGAATCTGAGGGTATACTCAAACGAACTTGAAAACTTACTCATTGTCATGGGGCTTATACTGTCCCATGGATGATGCAATTTTAAGCACATCCGACGGTGATCAAATTTTGCTCCTGCCTCGTGACACATTTCGTCCAACGCCAGCTGTAAATTGATCTTTAACTTTCAAATTTGTTACAAAATTGTGCAACCGTCGGATGGATGTGCTTAAAATTGCACCATTCATCGATGAAAGCACATGTCTTAGGTTATGATGAACGTACCCATGGGTATTTGACCCATGTTCAAGTTTTGAAAAGCCTCTTTACTCCGGTTCTGCTTTATAGATAATATTGATCGTGCACCGCTTCGAGCTGGCCGCACTGGTGGAGTGTCTGCTCGGCTTCACTAAATGGCACGCACCGTCCCTCCGTTCATGGCGTGGCATGACACTGGTGCTCATGGGATACTGGTCAAGCTCCTTCATCCTGCCGTACTTGAGCGTCGCAGACCTTCACCCGGATGTGCGTAGGCGACCTTTCTGGAAACCGGAGATATATGGATCACTCTATTGAGAATTGTCTTGATCACTGTGGCAAAAGGGCACGGAAAATTCTGTTAGTTTTTATACCAGGATTCTCCGTAGCCCTCTTTTCAATATTCTCAGTAGGATCTTACAGTATTCTCCGCAGGACCGCACAGTCTTCTCCGTAGGACGTGGAAGACTGTAGAGTCCTACGGTGAACACTGTAGAGCGATTCTCACGTTTCGGGGTAGTTTCGTTTCTTCTGACTCCTGTGCTCAAACGAGCCCAGATATCGACATGGGGTTTGTTTCTGATGTTAGGGCCATTGCCATTGCCCACTAAACGCACACATTTCGAAAAGTTCACGTTCGTTGGATTGGTCTACGTAGCGTTTGGAATACCCTAAATGTAACTTCCGTGATTCACTGGTAAAACAAAGGCATAAAAATTACGCCCTTTAGGGCATAAATACGCTTTTATGCCCTTGCAAGGGCATAAATCGTTTTACGCCCTTGGAAAGGGCGTAAATGGTATAGGAATTCCAAGCAAAATTTTAATGCCCTTCCCAAAGGCATAAACGATTTATGCCCTTTAAGGGCGTATAATCGTTTACGCCCATTAAGGGCATAATTTTAATGCCTTTGTTTCACCAGTGTTGTCCAAAGAGAACATACTCGAACTTTCCGCCCCCAGTGTGGCGGTGTGGTTCGAAAATGCTGCCAACTGTCGATGGGGATTCGAAGCTTGGCATGTCTCGAGGTAATTTCAACCGAAGACCAATACGCCAGACTTCTTTCAAAAGGCACTTCTGCTGCAACGAAAAATGTCCACCGTGTATTCAATTTCACTACACTAATTTCGAAAAGGCAGCTCTGGACTTCTCCCCAAGCCAAACTTTTAACTTTCCATGACACAAGCCATCAAAGTGGAGTCCCTGGGATATAATTGCATGGGTCGCGGAAATCTAAGATGCTGTACACGGTCTCAAAGCGGGCTAGAGCATTATAAAATGGCGTGTATCAACAATTACCTGTAACTTCCGTGGCACCCTTTACCCAATGTTGCAGCAGCACTAGGTGAAAAAATTTTCCGCAGAAATGTCGGGCTTAGAGTATCATTTGACCCTGGAACGACTTTTAAGCCACAGCAAGCCCGAGTCAGCCGTTAAAGCCGATTTTCACACTTTGTAACTTCCGTGATAACGTAAGTTCCGTGATCAAAACACCCACTAAAATGTATGGGAATACCTTATGACTCATGTTTTTAGGAAGGTAGTACAAGGTCTTTACTTTAAATACCATCGCCATAACTCAAGTATCATCCAGGACCCCAATAATCAGAAAAACTTTCTCACTATTTCTCACTTTCGGCAAATCAGAGACGCCAAAACTACCCCGAAACGTGAGAATCGCTCTGTTAGGTCCTACGGAGAATATTGACAAGGGCGCTACGGAGAATTACCACAAGCTGTTTATAGAATTTTCCCTAGCTTTGCCACATTGAAGGATTGACAGGCGTTCACTGAAATGGGTTCAATGAAATGCGAAGAGTGAGAAATTTTCGGCGATACATAAAGCATGACCGAAAAACATTCATACACCAATGTATGACCGAAAAAGGGTCATACCAAAATGTATGACCGAAGAAAGTTCAGACATTGGCGAGAGGGCCCTTGTTTAGCTTGGAGATACACTCTACCAAAAATGTCCTGTAAATGCCGTTAATTTAATACCAGTTTTCACTGTAGGTCAATTAACAGCGTTTACTGTGATCTGCTCACGCGATTTACTGTGATATATTTCACGGTGTTTTCTGTCTGGTCTACAGTAAACACTGTGAGTTTGACGCCGCTGAGCACCGAAGTACTGCAAATCAGGCTCCAATTCACGGCGTTTACTGTGGCCAGATCACAGTGAACACTGTAACCGAGATCACAATGAACGCCGTGAACTAGTTCACAGCAAACGCCGTGAATTGCATAACAGCAAACATTGGTAATAAATTAACGGCGTTGACAGGACATTTTTTGTGGAGTGTATATCAACCTTTTTCTGTGATACAAAAAAGTATGACCAGTTCTCGGTCATACATCGAAGTATATGACCCAATCCTAAACTGAGCACTACAAAAAGTCAGTACGAGGATGAGAGTGTAGGGTGTCGGCCTGTAATGCGACTTGTTGTGTAGGGCATGACGAGCAAGGCGGTGTCCTACGGCCTGGGCGATATGATTCCCACTTTCCAAATGTCGCTGTCCGAGAGTGCGTTCGCTGCCGTGCTGGCCGCCTGCGCGTTCCTCGGCCGGGACACGGCCGATGACATCCAGAAGCAGGTCCGCGCCCTGGCCAGGCAAGCCCACTGAAAATCCCAAACGTGGTTCACGCCGCACGTGTCGTGCGGACAACGAAGACCGCATCAGCAAACGTGATGTAGCACAGTGAGCCAGAACACCGGTGGAGGCGTCCAAAACTCTAGACGAGTTTTGAGCTCCAGAGTAGCTATGGAGCTCGAACCGAACGTGTGACCCCCACCAATGGACTCCTCGTTTGGAGAGCAATCCATGAGTGGGGTCACACGTTCGGTTAGAGTCCTGTTTTGACGACACTGGGAGCTCCAAACGCGCCCAGAATTTTGGCCGCCTCCACCGGTCTTCTGGCACACTGTGCGTCGCACGTGTGGTGCGGACCATGAAGACCGCATCAGCAAACGTGATGTAGGTTGTCCACACGAGGAAACATTGGGTCAAATGTGTCAAACTTTTGCATTGCAATGACGTACTACACCGTGATACCGAGTAGTTAGTACACTATTTCTTGAGACGTTTACCCCCACGCCGTCTCCGCAGGCGAGTTGGCCAGGAAATGAGCCCCGAGGAGGACAACCAGGCCGCGCTGGAGCTGCGGACGCTCCGCACGCGCCAGCAGGTCCTGCAGGACGTGGTCCAGGCCGCCAACCGCGCGCACGGAGGTGCCAACCTGTGCTGCCTGTTCATCACCGTCATGGAGGCCTCCATCTGCTCCTTCGTCGGCTTCTCGTACCTGCGGACCATCTTGAGCGCGCGGGGGATCTCCATGACTTTAGCCAAATACGCCGTCAGCTCCTTCATCTGGGGCATGGTTTGCTTGCTTAGGTTCATCGTACACTGCGTTTTGGGCCAGCAGTTGTTCGAAAACGTAAGTGCGTATCGTAGCTAATGAAGTGCAACTTGCACAACGGGCAGTGTACTCTTAAAACCGTGCGAACCGATGTGTTCGTAAGCTTGCACACACTTAACTCCTGAACTTTTAAATGCATAACTATGCATGCACAGAATCGTACGTAAGGTGTGTATAATACTATTTTATGCATCATTGTGTACATTTTATGTATCTTCCTGCGTTAAATGTACCCAGTGATACATAATATTACACACACCTTACAGACGTATCCACGCATGCATTATTATGCGTAAAAACGTCCACAAGATTTTAGTGTGCGAAGAATCTGACTTGTTCATGATGCAAAGAACGCATCCGTATTGCAAATCGGTAGTTTACAACTTGCAAACAAGCTTTTCTCGTGTTCGTATAGCTGACTTTTCCAAACAGTTTGCAAGCGTGCTTCCAGTTCAAGCCTAACCTAACCTGCGAACCAAATAGTTTGTAACGCGAACACATTCTTCGCAAGGTTCTAAGAGTGTTAATCCAGAGAGCGGAAAATAGGAATGTCACTTATCCCCGATTTGAGCTTATTTTCTTATTTTGCCTGCGAACGGATTTTGCGGCACCATTCTACAATCGTTTCACTATAAACCATAAGTTGCAAAAGAAATCCACATGGAAAAATGTTTAACTGATATTTAAAAAGATTCCTTTTAAGCCACGTTGATCATACTGTGTGCCATTTTAAGCATTTAAGGATATCCAACACGCTCCACCGGTTTCGGGTCCATTGTTCTTCAATTCCCAACAAAACTAGGAGAGAAGTAAGTTATGATGTGAAGGTGTGGTTTCAGTGGAGTGAGCACCTATGTACGCGTCGTAGTCAGAATTTATGCATTGCATAGATTTTGTCTACTTTCTGCGTAGTCTTTCGTTGCAGTGTAAATACAATAGGAGAACTGTTATTTTATGAGAAAATGACACTCGTGTGAATCTTGTCAGAAACCTATCTGAAAACCTGATCAAAATTCGCGCACCTCTGAAAGCAGGAAACTTATTGTCACATTCTGAAGAGCTCAAGCCATTAACTTTAGAAAGAGTTTCCAGAATTCCAGCTTTCAGAGGTGCGCGAATTTTTATCAGGATTTCAGACATGTTTCTGACGTGCTGATAAATTGCATCATTTTCGTAGAATGGCCCAGTGACGTAATGCCCTTGATAGTGATGTCTCGCGTTGTTATGCAGGTGAAAGGATTCAGCCGACAGGTTCGGATGCACGACTGTCGCTGTGGGGTCTACGATCTGCTGTACTTCGATTTCCCCACAATGAAAGCGGTTAGCGACTGAAAAATGTATACAATTCAGTGCTACACTGTGAAAATTTGAGTCGTCACTTGATGACAATTTCAAGGCTAATTTTCCTTACAACAATGTCACCAAAGCAAATGATGACATTGTTGTCACGCCCATGCAATAAGTATTGGAGCTTGATGAAAATGTTATCAATTTGTGATGAGAATGACATCATTTGAAAGTGATCATCCACGTTTTTGTCATAAAGCGACAACAAATTTCCACAGTGTATAGGACTGATACTGAAACAAGTTGTAGGAAACAATTTTGAGATGACTTTATGTTTCTTCAGGTGATTACCTCCATTACGACATTGCTAGTCATTCTGATTCAATTTGATTCCGATGTGGACACAAGCCAATGATGAAGAGGATGCCACCAGATCCCCGGCAGATCCCTCAACGGCGTTGTTCTTCACGTTTACCTAAAAGTGACAACTTGAAGAAAGGCGATCAGTTGCCTTTTTTTTTGTGTGAATAACACAACAGTTAGAAATTTATACTCATTCGTATGAAAATGTATGGTGCTTGCTGAATTTTTAGAATTTTCTTAACAGTGCCTATACGCCGTGCTAGCACCTCTTATGGCTGAAATCCTCCTTCCGCCCATTAGTCAGGGCTCTAAGCGACAGATCTGGCTTCCAACAAAGCAATTCTAAAATGGTGACGTACGAAGAAAATTTATTCTCATCTAATGCTCAACTGTTATATTGCATGAATAAAAAGTTGAATTTCATTCCACGCACTATGTAAATTTGTCTATGATGAAACTTTTGATCGAAACTATATGTCATGTGCAAGTTCTGTACATTCTTCTGCTGAGAAGCCTGTTGGTATAATAAAAATTTCACAACGTTCATTGTGAAAAGTAATGAAACTATTGTAATATTGCTTAATAATGGTTGTGGAGATTCCACACCCCTTGTAAACTAGTAAAATTTGCTCAAAACAATTTCATTATAATTTTTAGTGCACCTTGAGTTTGGATTTCCTTTGTTTGAGTTGATACTATCTAAATTAGGGCAGGGAGGATCTTTCCCATCACCCAAGGTCATGTAGAAGCCCCAATCTTGACAAAAGCGCAAAAAATAGGACAAAGTAGAAAATTAAAAATTTTGTTTTAGACTTTTCTGGCTCATATGACATTGTTGCTGCTGGGACTATATAGCAATTGTTTATTAGAGTAAAAGAAGTGAAATGAGACGTACCAGGATCAAATCCAAGGTGGAGTATTTTGGGTATGAGAGTTTCGATGAATTCGACAAAATTGCTCGAGTAGGCCAAACCAAGCAACGTACAAAACTCGGCCTGCCACCATTTTCTTCTTTTTTTTTTATGAATAGTAAGAAGAAACATAAACCACAACTAAGCAAACAACTTTTACTATGAAAAATAAGAAAGCGACATTTTTACGCTAAATTAGTCAAATTTAGAAAAATGCAAATATCTCAGGTTCTATTTGAGCTAGCTAACTTCTCTTTTAGGGTTGATAGGTCCTAGTAGCACCTATTGAACCCACAAAGTTTGAACCGAATCCGTGACCTAATCCCAGATCTCGGTCCACCTTGGGGTGCAGTTACTCTCAAGCAATTTTGTCGAATGCATCGAAGCTCTCATACCCAAAATACTTCACCTTGGATTTGACCCTGGTTTTCACATCTTTTACTCTTTTCTCTGACCCCCTTAGTCTTAGTTCTTCCGGTTAGTCGACAAAATTTATGAACCAAATGGAACCAGGCTCAGTTATTGAGACTTAGCGGTTGAATTTACATGTTGCAAACAACCTGAATAAATGGATCATAACTTTGCTACTGCATTGAAATCATAAGTCCAACAACCTCATACCAAATCACGGTTTTAACACTGATTATCAAGGAGGAACATCCTCATGGTTAAAAGGGCACCAAACCTACTGGAGAAAGGATGTAAGACGGATCAAGATTTTACAATTTCTGTGTTAAAACCCTTTAAGATAATTGAGTGAGCTTCATTTTGGCTTAAAGTAAACTGACTGGACATTTTTTGAAAATTTAGTCCAAACGATTAAAATTTTGGTTTTCGTAAGATTTTGTTCGCGCTCAAATCTGTGGGTGAAAAGTCGTGGAGACTCATCCCTACGAGTGTCGTAGAATTGACTGAAATGGGCTTTTTATCTGCAATAGTTTTCAAAAATAGAAAAGAAAATCAATTTTTTAAACAAATTTTTGGACAAAATATTGTAAAATCTTGATCCGTCTACATCCAAAAAAGTGCTTTTAACATGTATGAGCCCCCTTAACTTACTGGATGATAACACGATCGAGGGGGAATTCACTCCCGAAAATGGGCAACCGACTATTACCTTCCGAAAGTATTACAGCTATTACCTTGACATTACCTGCAATTACGCCGTTACCTTGGCATTACGACTATTACCTTTGATAATACACCCATTACGCAGCAAATACACCATAATACATGGCAATTACACAGCAAATACGCCATAATTCATGGCAATTTCACAGCAAATAAACCATAATACATGGCAATTGCACAGTAATTACACCCTGCCACAGTTCAAAGAGGGAATTTTCCTTTACTTTGGGTCACTATTTGCATCAGGGCATAGAGTATCTACGTGCGACGGTAGCGCTGCGGGCGGACTAATTGCGAAATATTCACAGGAAACAAAGCTGACAGGCAGAGGAAATTTTTGTTTACTGGTGGACGGTTTGCATGCATGATGCAGTATAAAACAGTAATGATATCACATTAGTTTTTATAATTCCGAGTATTGTTTGTGCCTTCCCTTGCAGTGAATAAAAAATCTTTTGAGCTTCTCTGCCTACCCCTAAAATCTTACCAAGAGTCTGTGACACCTCATGTGTTTATGTCTATGGTACTTCACTGGATGTTTTACGCAGCCCTATAGTGATTTTTTAATATTATTTGTCTAGTTGGGATTTTAGTTACATTACTTGAATTACATTACCTGAAATTACTGCAAAATCTCAGATTTGTTGCATTCGTTTCAACAGGTGTGGGTCTGTTCACAAATAAATTACGACTGAGGGCATCATAACCTAAGAAAGCACATCGACCCACAACAAATTTAATTTTATAAAAAGGAAGCATTTCAGTATGCAGTAACATCTAAAAAAATTATTCGAGTTCTATGATTAAGAGGTCTGACTAAGCATGTCCGAGCCCAAGGCAAGGTTAGAAAACGTGCCTCTGGATACCATGATGATAGATACCAGAAGATAAGTCTCACGTGAAGTAACAATATTTCAGCAAAAAGTAAGACGGAATGCATGGAAAATTAGTCCGGGATGAGACTACAACAATTCTTGCAGAACGAATACGCAAATTGCGTTACTCACTGATGGGAAGCAGCCAGAGCCAGGCTGGCGGCTTGGTTTGTAACGCTCGTCTCACCGCGACTCCAGCCTCCGCCACCCCACCCTACCTACGGAGGGAAGGACACTTTCACGGCATGGGGGTATGTCTAAATCGCACATACTCAGCCACCGCGGTCTCTCTCGAGAGACTCTCCGAAGCGGTCGCGAGCTTCAACGGAGACTTTTCGTTAAAAAAATGTGCCAATTACTCATTCAATACACCCTATTACACCAATTACAGCGCTAATACGACGCAAATACCAATATTACCAGTAATTACGGCCATTACGCAACTATTACCTAATACATGCAGTATTACAGACCAATTACACACCCGACAACCGACTAATACCTGAGTAAATTCCCCCTCGAACACGATTACACGTCATCTTCGGCAACCCTAGCGGTGCGCCATCTAAGTATTTTGTCCAGAGCGCCTGTTGGTAGGCAGCCCATTCGACGGCCATCTTGTTTCGCTGGCGTTGCAAGTGCCGGGCCCTGCATTACCATTACCATTAAGGGCTAGACCAGCGCCGGCGACCGCTGCTTGGCGTGCGTGGCTGCAGCGGCTGCAGCGGCAGTCCCGTCGGAGCCTTCCTTGCGCGAAGACGCGTCGTCTGCTGTGCCGGTGCGCGTCGCGAGTGTAGTGTCCACAAGTGTTTGGTGTCCCGAGTGAGTCAGCTAGTGCCGTCCATTGTGCCGTGTTGTAGGTGAAGTGTGGTGTTTTTCTTCGGGCGCGGGGGTGTCTGGCGCAGAAGACCGGTGCAGGCGGCCAAAACTCAAGACGCGTTCTCCAGAGTCGCCAATCGGGACTCGAACCGAGCGTGTGACTCCACCCATGGATTCCTCGTTCAACGAGCAATCCACTGGCGGGGCCACACGTTCCGTCCGAGTCTCATTTAACGACTCTGGAGCTCCAAATGTGTCCAGAAATTTGGCTGCCTCCACCGGTCTTCTGGCCCACTGTGCGCTGTGGTTCCTGGGGAGGTCGGCCCGCCGTCCTTGGTCCGGCTTGGTTGGAGGCGACGGCGAGCGTGCAGCAGGCCCGGGGCGTTAAGAGCAGTGCGGCAATTCCTGGCGTTTCGGATGCGCCGCGGGGGGCGGGGGTACAGCACGAGAGGGTCGTCGAAGGGAAGCGGGGCACAGGGAGCCAGAAGGCCGGTGGAGGCGGCCAAAACTCGAGACGCGTTTTGAGCTCCAGAGTCGCTAAATGGGACTCGAACCGAACGTGTGACCCCACCAATGGATTGCTCTCCGAACGAGTAATCCATTGGTGGGGTCACACGTTCGATTCGAGTCCCATTTAGCGACTCTGCAGCTCAAAACGCGTGTGGAGTTTGGGCCGCCTCCACCGGTCTTCTGGCTCACTGTGCGGGGCCGAAGTGAACGAAGGGCTGGGAGGTCGGGCGAGGATGGCGATGGCTGCGGGCGTGTGGCACGCCAGGGCTGGGCGATGTCGCTTTGTGGTTTAAGGGCGCCCCCTGTGTAGATGTGACGGCCCCTCGGCCCCTCTCCGGAATGCGGTGGTCGGCCAGGCGGGGAGTGGTGTTGCCGCGGTGGAGGGCTGCAGCGTCAGCGCTGTCGGGCTCCGCGGTGGCGAGACACTGGACCGTCCCGGTCGCGGCTGGGCGGCGGCGTGCTGGCCTGCAGGGGCGGATCCAGAGGCGACTTTTGGAACGGCACCGTAGCACTCTTTGCCTACTCACAGGGGCAAAGAATGGCCTTTTGCCCATCATGGACCGTAACTCGAGGAAAAGGTGGATTATTTTACGAAATGGTTCCTCTCCATATATTTCTTAAAATAATTTTTTTTTTGTAACAGTGTAGCCCGAGATACCCTGCACGTCACCCTTTGGTGGTGAGATGATGGTGCATTCGCAGCCAATAATTTGAGGCCCTACTGCAGAGCCCCGCGAACCGGAGGGCTGAGCATCCTCCGATACGCCGCAGTGCGCCAGAAGAACGGTGGAGGCGGCCACAATCTCGTACGCGTTTTGAGCTCCAGAGTCGCTACACTGTAAAAAAAAAGTTGCAAATTTTTGCTACTTGGGTGCTGAAACGCCCCTGCACCCACCCTTCGATCACGAATTTCACAGCCCAAAGGGTTGCGAAATTCAGTAACCCACTGGCGCCAAAATTTTGTTGCCCAATGGGTGTATAAGGGAACCGTTCTTACCCAAATAGTGAATTTCTCACGTGGGCAACAGTAGGCCCTCCCGCTGCCCAAGGTGCATAAATTTTGCATCTTGGCCGCAAGACGCTCCCCAACTTGCCCACGTGTATAGATCCCGGTTGGAGGTGTCTTAAAATGCGGGCTGACCTCAGAAAAATCACGAGGTGCATGGGCATCGAACCTGCAATCTCCACTCAGGACCCAACCCCTCTGACCACTGCGCCACCACGCTAGCTAGTCGAAGACGCTCGGCGGAGGCTACTTGACCCAGCCGGCTCGAGACCGTCTGCCGCTAGCGGCGCCCTCGATGGATGATTTGCATTTGTGGGCAAGTTGAGGAACTCAGCTTAACCACAATGTTAACTTTTCTACACGTGGGCATGGTGGGCCATCCGAGAATCTCCACATGTGTAAATTCTCTCACGTGGACGGCAACTTTTTCAACCCACAAGATACTAAATTTGAACATGTGGGTGAGCTCAGAGCCCAAATCACCCAAATCATGAATTTCGTCTCAGATGTACGGATTTTCGACGACACAATAGCAAATTTCGCTGTCCAACGGGTCGATGTATTTCACCAAGTGGGCTGGTACAGTGGCCTTCTGCAACCCACTGGGTGCAACTGGAGTCTTTGTACATTGGGTGGCAAAATTTCGCATGCCAATGGGTTTCAAAAATTTGCAACATTTTTTACAGTGTAGACAGGACTCGAACAGAGCGTATGACCCCACCAATGAATTCCTCGTTCGAAAAGCAATCCATTGGTGGAGTCACACACGGTAAAAACGGTACCTGGTTTTCCCAGGAAGCCTATGATAGAGACACAGGGGATTTCCAGGGAGTTCCTGGGAAAACCAGGAACCGTTTTTACCGTGCACGTTCGGTTTCAGTCCCATTCGGCGACTCCGGAGCGTCCGGGATTTTGACCGCCGCCACCGGTCTTCTTGGCCCACTGTGCGCCGGAGTGTCAGGAAGTTGATGACGGTGGTTGATAAGTAAATTGCTATTTGGAGGATAAAGAAGGTGCCGTGCCGTTTGTCCATGACCTGACAAATTTCGTTTGTATTATGTATGTATAATGGACTTAATCTTCTCCATAATCTATAGGGCTAGTGATGCAGCCTTTCACCGTAAAACATTTAGAGTGCACCGAGCAAACAACTTACTTCGCGAAGAATGTTCTTCTCGAACGTTTCTCGAGAGCACCTTCAGTTCCTTCGACGCTAAACTTCGTAACCTGTTTTTAGTGAAAACGGGTCCAAACCAGTGTAACGTCACCGAATGATATGCTTGAAACGTTAAAAATTAGAGCACATCTCACACTGAGAAAACCTTACGAACTATTTTAGGCCTTACAAAGAAAAGCAGTTTGTTATAACAAAGTATTTTGAACATGAGCGTACAAAAAATACTTCGTTACGAACTATTTCTTCGTAACAAAGTAGTTTAGTTTGTATAATGTAATTATGCTCGTAATACTTGGTAAGGTTTTACGTGTGCGGAACTGCAAACAGCAAACAACCGTCGGCCAACTCTGTGCGTACTCTCCCCGGCGTGTGTTCAACTTGAACTCTGTTGCAGTCCGCCGCCATGGAGTGCCCCGTGTGCATGGAGGAGTTCGACGCGGCCGGGAGGCGGCCCAAGTGCCTGCCGTGCGGCCACACCGTCTGCAGCCACTGCTTGGAGGGCCTGCGGGAGCGGACCTGCCCGCACTGTCGCAAGGTGAGTCCACACCCAATTCCTCCGAACAATTTTCGTACTTGCTTTTTGATTAAAGGAAAAGGCCATTTTGAACTCTGACGTGTAAATGGGTAGCTGTAAGTGTGTAACTGAGTTAGAAACTCTGTCATTCAATATGCAATATAGTTTTACTACAATTTTTGGCTTAAAGAAACGAGTCTGCGATACCCATCAATCATCGCACCCTGGAGTGCAAAAATTTAGTTATTACATTATTTTGAAACCACCACCACTTAAATTTTGAGATGAAAGACACTTTTTTAGTAAGTATTTTTATCTCAGTTGTCGTTTTGCCTCAACGTTTAATTGCATTTACTTTTTACGCATTGTCGCAGAAAAGACATACTTTTGTGGCATAATTTTGTAATAATTTCTTTTTATTGAAAACTTTTTATGTTTGTGATGGCAAAACACTATGAGAAGCTCTTGACAAACGTAAGCCGCCGGAAACCCCTCTAGGTCTGGGTCCCACTCCAACCAAGACCAAAACGGGCCAAAATATCACAAATTTGATGAACAATAAATATAGGCCTGATAAAATAGCTTTTACAGCCTCTTCTCATATCTTGAAACCTGCCAAAGTTATGTTTTTCCTATGCAAAACCAAATAAAATTGCCAAAATCTGAAGACTGGGTAGCTAATCCTTTGTCGTGAGGAATATTTGGGAGAAACCACTAAGAGTTTGCGTAAACCACCATAACTCAAAAACAATAGGAGTTGGGGCCCCCATATTTAGGAATAAATTCATCTAATAGTAGTTGAATTTTGACCACAAAGCCTGTGACTAATATTTCTAGGATATGCTAGTTTCACTTTACAGTATCTTTTGAGCATAGACATACTGGAATGAAAGGATAATTTCACAAGGACAGACTTGTAATATCACATCAACAGTCCACCTTCAAAAACAAGTCGTTGACCAACAACAAATGTTGTTATTCAACGACAAGTATTGTAAGTCGAAAAAGATTTTGTAATGTCTGCGACAAGTATTGATTGAGTACTTTTGTCGCTAAATTTATTTTTTTATGGTTGTACTCAGAATAATAGTGATTTCCCTTTGACTTAAAGGAAAAAGTTAGACAAATTGTTTCGTCAGTGGCAATAACAAAAACTTTACTCTTCCACGACAAATTGTTGCTTTCTAGATTCAAAGACATCTGTTTCGCTTTGGTTCATGATGGAATTCTATGTTTTGGAACGACTAAATTTTCATTCCTCTGATAATGTTTCTGTACAACCATTTTGTATTTGTGGTCCTTTAGTATACGTACAGAAGGTAGATCTGATTTTTTCTCCCACCTTTCTGAGCCAATGTCGTTTCCTCTAAGCCTGTTACCTCTAAGGCTATTTTTAGCCTCCTCCTTCTCCTCTAATCTTTTACCTCTAAAATGATAATTTACCTCTAAGTGTTTTTACCTCTAAGTGTTTTTACCTCTAAGAGTTTTTACCTCTAAAGGTGTTTTTATCTCTGAGGGTAGGGTAGGTGCGGCAAGGGGTGGCAGCAGGGGCGTGTGCAGAAAGTTTTGCTGGGGGGGGGGCTATTGTCTACCTTGCAGGGGCGTGTACCTCAAGTTGCCTACCCTCCAGGCGCGCAACACAGTTCGCCTATCTTAAGGGGCTCAAGCAGTGATTTATTGAACTTTTAGCCTAAATTAAATCACCTGCATTGTTTAGGTTAGGTTAGACACGCCCCCGGGTGGCAGGGTTGGCGGGTCCGTCAGCGAGAGAATCCTCTAGCAGCAATTTGGAGCCTTCATAGCGTCCGAGTGGGTGCAAGGGAATGCTGCACTCCTCCCCTTTCCCGATTTTCCCCTGCATTGACTAGCCCAACAGCTGTTGTCCCGTGCAGAAAGGTGACTCGTCGCCCGGCAACTTGGAGAGTGGCCGGGTGCTCCAAAAAGGTCAGTGATATTGCTCGATAAATAGGGGACGCTTTCTGTGATTAAAGAGGTGTTGCAAAAAATGACAAAAAGGAAGATGTTTGAATTATTTATTCTACCATAAAATCAATTTGAACAGAATTCGGGACGAGCGTTTATGTTGACTGTTGGATCTTCAGGCAGGGACGTGGCTCACGTCGCAGCAGAAACTCTCCGCCCCGGCATGAAAGTTGAAAAACAAAAACAGTATTAAGTCGCATGTAAAACCATTTATAAAATACGCCACTATTAATAAGGCATCTTCACCCATTGAGGGGGGCAATTTGTAAGAAATCAAAACGTGACGGACTTTACGATTGGCTCCGAACAAACAATGCCTGAATAAGAGGAACACATGAGAGGCAAGCTAGAACACTGCTCACGAAAGATTAACCCATCTAACAGTGACCACAGTGCACTAGACAATGGGCCCGTCCCACAAGTCTACAGGTTAGCCAGGCGGCGAAATTATAGCCGTAGGCACGAGGGTCCACCCCACCGCCGGCACAGAGTACTGAAAAATCCCTGGTATAGAAGGCGTCCCGGAGGCAGCGAATAGGCGCACACAAAATCTGTGTGTGTACTCAGTACACTCCTGGAAGCGCGTGCTTACAAGAATGCGCCTCGAGGCGTGTAGACGATGTGCCCGTCAGCGGCAACCCGGCCCGTGCGGCGCGCGGTGTTGTCAGCAGTCGGTGCAAGCTTGCACCACTATGGCTAACGACCGCCGCAGCGCGCCGCGCTCCCGTCAAAGGCGCGTGGGAGTACGTCGCCGACAGGGCACACACGCGCCTAAAGGCCAGGGCGGGCAAAGCTGCCTAGTTTCATCGCCAAAGGCGAGAGCCAAGGCGCAACCGCCTGACGAGACGAGGTGCCCGTCAGCGGTACCCGGGACCATGCAGCCAAAGAGGGTGGCCACAGCCAGGCCGAGGGCGCCGTGAGCGCACACACACGCCTTCCAGAGGGCCCTGAAGGGGCTCGCGTCTCGAAGGCGGGGGCGGGCGGGGCCGCCAGGCACCATCTCGCCAAGGACAAGGACCGGCCGCACGCGCCTGACAAGGTGCCCGTCATCCGGGTCCGTGCAGCGCTCAGCGCTCCCCGCGCAGGCAGAGAGGCTGGCCACACGGAGGCCGAGGGCGCCGTCGTTACCAGCGCCCAAACGCGAGCAGCGCTCACCGCTCTCCGCCGAGGCAGAGGGGCTGGCCACAGGAAGCAGCTAGAAGCGCCCAGGAAGCGATGGGAGAAGGCCTGGCCACACAGCGTTCTTTGCACCAGGCCGCGGGCGCCACACACACACACACACAGAGTGGCAGACAGGGGCAGCCTCATTGCCCCCTGCCAGAACCCAAGTAGGCTCGTACAAAGACGCGGTTTGGGCTACCAGCGCGAGGGCGCCGTCCTCTTCGGATGGCCGCCCGCATTTTGCAGCACACACAAATGTCGCCACCAACTTATAGTGGCACCGCCTCGGTTGCGGTGCGAGGTACCTGGGCGACATCGCGAAGCAGCTGCGCAGCTGGCGGCAGGACTCGCTGCTGCCAACAGCCGCACCAACGCCAAGAGCAGATACTCGAATAACCTTGAGTCATAGCCCCCCCCCCCACACACACACACACGCACACACACATTCACCCGTGGTCCACTGTCGCACCAGCCACCATCGGGCACCGCCCGCAGGCGACAGCGACGCCCAAGTCCACTGAGTACACCCGACGCAGTTCAGCGGGCTGGATCCGCCTGCAAACGCGGCAGCACGTAGGTCCGACGAGCAGGACGACACTCCTGCCACGGCGCACATCGGGCGTTACGCCCCGCAGCTCACGGGCACCGTCAGCCTGTACGGCGAGGGCCCGGCCACGCAAGGCCGCCCCGGGTACAGCGTCAGCCACGCCACGCAGCACCAAGCGGGCGTTACGCCCCGCAGCTCACGGGCACCGTCAGCCTGTACGGCGAGGGCCCGGCCACGCAAGGCCGCCCCGGGTACAGCAGTACAGCGTCAGCCACGCCACGCAGCACCAAGCGGGCGGTACGCCCCGCAGCTCACGGGCACCGTCAGCCTGTACGGCGAGGGCCCGGCCACGTAAGAGGGACGGGTACAGCTCAACCACGTCACGCTGGAGCAGGGTCGCCTATGGCCGAAGCCCCTGCCACGGCGGAAATAGGCAACCACACGCGCATGTGTGGCAAAAGCTATGCCTACCTACCAGGCGCCTTTTATTGCTATTGTTAAGAACCGCAAGTCCGTTCGCACATTTCAACCCGAAAGAGAATTCACCGCGCAGTCGTCACGAACAGCACTGTAAAACAGACGGCGGTGCAATCTTGCACTAGGCACAGCCTGTCCAGACCCACCTTCACCTTCATCCTGTCAAGCATGCCGTCAGCCACGCCGCGCTGCAGCATACCAAGCGTGGCGTCGCAGCACTGGGGCGCTATCACCCCGGCGGGCGAGGGCCCGGCCACGCTGAGGCTGACAACTGACAAGCACGCCGTCAGCTCTGTCTTTCTCAAGAGAGAGGGCCTGAGGCACTGCAGCTCTCGGGCGCCGCCAACAAGGCCAGCTGCCCGGCCACGCGCACCAGACGGGCGAGCCGACGGGGCATGCTGGTCTTGGCGTCGCATAGCACTGGGGCTCCATCGCTCGAATGGCAAAGGCCCGGCCACGCTGACGACCACGTCACGTCACGCTGGTGGAGCAGGCTCTGCGAAGCTCCCCGAGCACGCGACCCTCGCCGCCAAGCAGGCTGGGCTTCAGCGCGCCGCAGCACGCAGGCGCCGCCAGGAAGGGCGGCAGCCCGGCCACGCATGGCTGGCGGGCAAGCCGTCAGCCGAGCAGCGAGCAGCTTCGCAGCGAGAGTCAATGGCATTTAGAGTTACTCCGCAAACATTTTGTTAATAGACAAGACCATTTTTCATACAGTGGTCGTCCTAAAATTTTGACAAACCCTAATTACGGTCAGCAGCCTGATCCTCCTAAAATATTGAGAAACTCATAATACAGTCAGCAGGCTGACTATCCGAGTTACTGCTGGAACGACAGCGCACTGTACTCTGATTCTGAACAGTCAAGTACCCAACTCAACGAAAAATAAAGTTCACTATTATGATATATTGAGGCAGCATGCTAGTGAAATGCTAAATGACTTTGTTAAATTATGACCAACTTAAAATTGTCAGACTGACTAGTTTGTGAGTAGTTGTTACAAAATAGAAGAAATGGTGACCAATTACCTTTATGATTGTTAGCATGTTGAGCAGGGAGTGAGTAATGGACTGAGAGTACAGTTGCAGGAAGAACAATGTAGTCATCAACTGCTTGAAGTCTGGATGATAGACGAACCAAATTCAGTTGACATTCTTGGTCCAGAGGCAGAGAGAGCTGCCGTATCTTGGGATGTGCCACTGCTGATCGATGACACTGTTTCTCTCGCTCTTCAAACCGCATATTTTAATCTTGAAATTTTCAATGTGTCTCACCACCATCCTGGACTCCTGAAAGCATTAAGTAAAACATGAGTATCTCACTGGCACTGTAATTAATTGAACTGAATCATGGGAAAATTAAAATACCTGAACTATGACCGAAGAACCAAATTTAGTCAGCATTCTTGGTCCGCAGTTAAAATCCTCAGGCAAAGGGTGCTGTCAACTCTTTGAAGCCACTGCTGCCATTCGTTGACTCAGTTTCTCTGCCTCGTCAACAGCATGTTTGAATGATGACGTTACCAAAGTGTCTCGACAAACCTGCAAGCGTCAACACAAACATAAGTATCTCACTGGCAAGATTGTCAGTTGAACTGAATCATAAGAGAAATGCAATACAATACCTCAACAATAACTGCTTTATCCATCAATACCTGGCAGATCCTTGCCTCGTATCAGTCAACCAACATGTAAGACATCCTACAACAAGGAAATTGATTAAAAAATGTCAGACACAATAACAGGTGCATCACAACCAGGGACGTACCTAACTCACCTTGCAATTCTCTTTTGCAAATCCCTTGTGTGAGTGGAGGTTTCAACAGGTAAAGGAGAACGCTGGTGGAGAAGTCTAAACAGATTCACAAGAGCCATCCCTGTCTTCCAACGGCAGGTGCTAAAATGACGACTACCTGGAACAAACAGACGAGAAATTATCAATGATTGAACTCAACCGCAAACAAGGTACCACTATAAATTTAAAACGACGAAAGTGAAAGAGATATAATGTGGCCTTCGACTCATTGATTAAGAATGTAAACAACCTCAGCGACGAGAAACACACAGAAAAATACGAGGGGAGCGAAGAGGTTATGTGCGCGTCCGGTGCGAACCGAACGAGATTTTAGTTTGGTTTTACAAACCCGTAACATTGAAACCTGTCGGAAATGAGCAAAGAGTTTTTATAGGACTTACTTGTGACATGTTGGGTTCGATTTGTGCGATATACGCAGCTGAC
>NW_023144627.1:3460634-3525793 GCF_012932325.1 Thrips palmi | reverse complement strand
CTTTATCAGTTTCTTTTTGTATGTGTGTGTTGTGGTATCCATGTAGATTCATAGCAACTCATTATTTTAACTTGAAGATAAGAAAATCCAAACGTAAAACACTGCATTGAAGGCACTAAAGTGAGAGTATGATTTATTATACATCATATTATACATGTATATATGAATATACACTACATTATACACGTATACACTTAAAAACAAGCAATGTGGATGGATCAAGATCAAACCAAGTCAAGCGCGGAACTCAGCATTACAAAATTTCTTGCTTATTCTTTTGGAATAATGATGCAATCAGCATCATCACGACAATGGGGACAGGTCCCAGCAAGTTTTGTCCACTCGTCTGTTAGGACTTTGTCTGCCTGTGCTATCATTTTTCATTCCTCTGGCTCCCGAAGGCGGGCCATTTCATTGAAGGCACTGTATACCAATTTAGAAGCCTCATCAAGGAAGTTTTTCAGTGCGCCTTCCATATCATGAAAGATGTCAGCTGCCAGATCTTTGGATAAATTTTTCAGCTTCCTATCCTGGAGAACTGATTGCCAGCGCCTTAGTTTGCGGGAGTCGCCTCCTCCATACATGTGTTCTGTATCCAGACAAGCATTGTGCTCAAGCCTAGCAAGTGCTTCAATCCACATCCAGATACTGGGCCTGTAGGCACCCACTGCTCTACGAAGCATTCTGTTCAGTACCTGTATCAAAGTAGTTTGAATTAACAGGTTATTATTATTATTACTGCACTTAATTATTGTGACCATTGCCTGCAAGTTCAAACCAAATTGGAACATCAACAAACCTCACAAGCATTGTTGGTCCTATGAACACACTGCCAGAAGGCCATCCACTCACTTCTACGAGGATTGAGTAACCATCTTTCCCTGACATAGGCAAAGAATGGCCTGAGTAAGTAGGCCAACAACACATCCTTTTCTAGGGTCTCTGCCTCTATCAGGTCAAGAGCAGGTATGTAGTACCTCACAGGCAGTAATGAAATGACACAGCATCTTCTGATGATAGGATACAGATCGGGAAGAGCATTCTTGAATCTTATAAGGCCTAGTTCTTTAGCTTTGTCTATGTATGCCCTACAAAGATGCCAGAGACATCCTTGAATTTGAGCATCTGAAACAAAGCCAATTCAAAATACTATAATCCATCTGAGGTAAACAAAATATTTTTACATCCAGTGTCTATTCCTTGCTTAAAACTTAGACGGATCACTTCAGAGACGAAGACATCACACTCTGGGGGGAAAACCTACGGAAAGTACCGTTTATTTTTTCACTGCCCTCCTCTGTACTTCAAACCACAGTGATCTCCGTCTTTTGACAAAGAAAATTATCTGTTTACTTGCTGGTGGTAGTTCCACAGCTTATCAGACTCATTGCTTATTTCACTTTTACTCACTTGTTTGAGATTATTAATTTGTTAAGGTGACTAAAAATTATTGTTTTCTAACTTCTTTTAGGAAAGCATTATCAGGGAAAGGTAGAGCTGTGTTTTATCTGTTAGGTGCTTTGAGCAGAGCAAAACTAATAGAAACAAAGAAACAGAAGTATTCCTCGAAGTTTAATAGCACAAAGTACAGCTGACAACTACAGACTCCAAATTTGACTTGTTTGAACGAGTACTGTAGTTGTCAGTTGTACTTTGTACTATTTAACTTTGAGGAATATACTTCTGTTTCTATGTTTATATTAGTTTTGCTCTGCTCATAGCACCTAACAGAACACAGCTCTTGTCTTCCCCATGCTTTCCTAAAAAAAAGTTGGAAAACAATTGTTTTCTATTACCTTAACAAATTAATAGTCTCAAACAGAGTAAAAGTGGAATAAGCAATGAGTCTGATGAGCTGTGCGAAAGCACCACCAGAAAGTTGACAGATGATTTTCATTGTCAAAAGAAGGAGATCACTGTGGTTGTAAGTATGGAGGGGAGCTGTGAAAAAATAAAGAGTTCTTTCTGTACTTTTTTCTCACAGAGTAATAATCAGCGCAAGCATACTTGAACGGACAGATCTTGAGTTACACTGAATTTGAGACTAGTTTAAAAGACATCAGTGTCTCTCTAATTAAATTTCAGAACATCACAGTGTGTAAAACTTAAAATGTAAAACTGAACTGTTGCAGACATTCATATTCCAGCAGAACTATATTGTTCGTATGGAGACTGCAAAATGTCTTTTGTAGTTATTTTTTTGCCTAATCAGAAAAAGTAATCATAATTTTAAAAAAAGAGGAGTTGAACTTACTAGGAAAGGCTTCACTCCATGCAAATTGTTGAGCGTACTCCCAATCACTAATAATAACATCTGGATTGAGACCAGGGCAGATCGTTTTAAGTAATTCAAATGCTGCACGATATGCCGGAATTGTTCTCCTTTCCATAAGAAACCAGCCAATGGGGATGACCTAAGTAAAAAAGACAAACTATGAAACAAAAGCAATTTTAAATAAGTAAAATTTTTAGTAACGGTTAAGGCTTTACTGACAGAATTACGCCATGTTGTCACTATAGCAAAGCACTGTGAAGACTCCGGTACACCTGGGCGTGATTTAAATGTGCCGTCCCCCTGAATGGTTTTTTGATTGGCCAAAAACGTCAGCATTCTTGGGGTAAAGAAGGCCACAATGTGCGACCCATCTGTGGCTGTTGCACTTCCAGCATACAGATTCTCAGCCTCATCAATGGTCTTGGATACATTATTGTTCTGCAGCAATTCACATGTCAAATCCGCCAGTGATAGAGGGATATTAGGATATGTCTCATTCCGTTTCCGTGCCATTGCAGACGACAGTCTTCTTAAAGTCATCTTTCTTGCAACCTGTCTGTTGTACCTGTAAATGAATGACGGATATTATGCTTATGAACTTATTGTCAAGGAGATCCACCGTCAAGGAGATCCACCACTTTCATACGAGCAGTGAAATGCAATGCATAGGACCAAAATGAGCACAGTAAAAATACATAGAACTACCTTCGGTCAGCACGCTCTGCATCTAGGATGTCATGAAAGGGCGTGAATCGTTGAGTAACGATGCGATTAAGAACGTTCTCCCTGAAGTGTCTCTCACCAACGAAGTCCGGGTCTGGGGCATGATTGTGACGCTTTGTGTGTCTGAATGGACCTCCAAGTCGCATCTTAGCTCGTCCCCGGCAACCTTTCTCATAATGTACACACTTAAAATAAATTGTTGTCGCCGTTTCTGTGTTGACATGGTATGCGTGACTACCATCTCCTAGATGATAATAGTGAGAACCCGGCTTAAAGCCGTTCTCTTGGATAAGCTCCATAACCTTCTTTCCTGCAACATAACCCAAACCAGAGAAAAATGAGAACTGGATCTTTCATAATGTAGTATTTTAGCAACGACCGCAGTCTGAATGTGAGGATGTACAAGCCAATCGCATCGGAAAAGTTAAATAAGTTTAGTGTAAAATGAGACTGCACCAAAATGCGTGGTCACGAAAGGTGATCCATCCTCGCCGGATCGTTTAAACGCAGTGCTTTTAACTACTTCACTACAACACTCGTTTGTTCACCCAAACAACCCTCTTCAATAAAGAAAATTCGGGTTAAAAGGAATCTCTTAGTCTGAGTTTTTACCCTTACGGCCTTTTTAAGGCTTGAAGAATTCCACTCGAACGGGAAATTTTCCAAGACTCGGCTGCACTGCGCGTGGCCGTCCAGCGTGTGCGGCAGAACACTCGCACTGGACGTGCCGCCGCCAGCGCGTGCGGCAGAACACTCGCACTGGACGTGCCGCCGCCAGCGCGTGCGGCAGAACACTCGCACTGGACGTGCCGCCGCCAGCGCGTGCGGCAGGGCACTCGTCGTCGCACTGGCGCCGGAACTCGGAACCATGCCGGTGTCCAGCAGCAGGACGGACTGGCCGTCGTTTAGCGCCGTACCGCTGCCCTGGCTGTTGTGCACGATGGTGAACATAAGCTTGTTGTTGAGGTGCACGCCGACGGCCGCCCCCAAGCCTTGCTAGGTGCAGCGCCTCGGGCAGCATGATGCCGGGCCACGACGTGGCGTGAACATCAGACAGGTGGCTCTGCTGCGAGGACAGGATGCACCCCATGGCGGCATCGTAACAGTAAACTCCACACGTCCAAGTGTTACTCGGCACCTGGAAGTGTGGAGTTCTGCACACTTGGTTCGACAGTGCCACAAAGTTGTGGCCACAAACGGCCTCCTTTAAAACGCGCTTGAGTGGAACGAGCTTTTTCCTGATGTCCAATGCATATTCTCAACAAGTGCCTATCTCAGCACACTACTCGACCCTGCGGGCGCCTGCGAAACTCAGGGTAGGCCAGCCCGCATGACAGACGCGTTCGGCGGCACTGCCTACCCCGCAGGCGATTGAGATCTGTCGCGAGCGTCTTTCTCCTGGGACGGCGTCTCGCTCCCTCTCTGCGCGCTCTGGCTGCTCTGCCCTGACAGAGTTTCCCTCAGGCTTTCCATAGCTTTCCAGCTTTCCAGAAAGGCCGCTGTCAAACCCGCCTCTGAAGTCCGCAGCGCAGAGACCAAGGACCGCGATGCTCTCGCCGCTGCCTCGGCCACGGCATCGGACTCATCCTCTGCGCGCTGCAGCCAGCGCCCGCACCCTGCCTCCGGTCGTGGAAGCGGCGAGGCAGCGGCAGCACCCCACTAAGGTGAAGGTCTCCATCGCCGGACCGGAGATCCACGACAGTGCAGTTAACATCAGGACGTTCAGCCAGACAGAGGCAATACCACACACGCAGCTCGTCACTCACAGGTTCAACATTACAGGCACTAGCGTCCTGTACTTGTAAATGCCAACCAAGCGACGAGACCAGCCCCGGCTCGCCGGGGTGGCCGACGAAGCACCATGACACCACCCTGGGGCTATCAACTCTGACGGCCTGAATCATAAAATCGCTGATCTATGCAACAGCGCGAGTCGGTTGCTGGTCGCAGAAGCTTGCGCTGCTTCGTGTCTCACCACGTTACGTGTATAGCTACAAGCTACAAGGTCGCATCAAGACAAGGTTACAGGGTGAAGCGGGCGAAACAATGGGAAGTTGGTTTCTTTCGGTTGGAGCCCCGCACGACATTAGCCCGGTTCGCCCGGGCCACGCACTCGCTTCCCCGAGACCATGGCGTCCAGCGGTGAGCGCGGCGGCTCTCACGCTCCCCCCCGTCCCTGGCCGTGCTGGAGGCACCCGCGATTACGCACGCGACCGACAGCCAGACCGAGCCGCCAGTCACCAGCATGCATTCCATGCCGACTTCGAGCTGGCCGTCGATGCGCCAGGCTACGTTTCCGACCTATGATGGGAAGACGGACTGCACGTTTTGCCGGGTCCAGTTCCTGGCCCTAGCCCAGCCGGCCGGAGTCCGAGTGAGCAGAGAGAGGCCCTTGTGGTGGCGCTACGCGAGCCGGCGAGCCACGTGCTGAGCACGCTGACAGCGTACCTGTTGACAAGGTTTGGGCGGCCGCGGACACGAAACATTGCGGTGCTAGGGCATGAAAGCGGCGCGTCACCAGCCCGACCAGACTCTCTGGGAGTTCGGAGTGCAGTGCAAGTCGACCCATGCTGTGCCGGTCGCCGGGTCCGCGATGCCGGCCAAGAAGTTGTCAAGGACCAGCTTGTCCAGCACGCTCGGTGATCGGCCGAGAAGTTGTCAAGGACCAGCTTGTCCATCACGCTCGGCGATCGGCCGAGAAGTTGTCAAGGACCAGCTTGTCCAGCACGCTCGGCGATCGGCCGAGAAGTTGTCAAGGACCAGCTTGTCCAGCACGCTCGGTGATCGGCCGAGAAGTTGTCAAGGACCAGCTTGTCCAGCACCCTCGGCGATCGGCCAACGATAGGGCCGATCCCCGAGCGTGCTGGACAAGCTGGTCCTTGACAACTTCTTGGCCGGCATCGCGTCGGGCATCGCGGACCCGGCGACCCGGCGTCAGCTGCTCATGACGCGGCGCCATACTGCCCTGCCCAAGTTGACGGCCGGCAGGCCCTTTCTTCGTCCGCTCTGCATCAGCACCACCCGTCGGCGAGCGCAACCTGACCGCCTGGCGGAGCCAAGTCCCGCACGATGCAACGGACACGCGACCAGCGCCCCATCTGCCGCCAATGCAAGGAGGTCGTTGGCCACGGTTGGTTGGACGTCGTAAGAGCGGAGAACCCGACGTAACCACCAACACCCTGCTCTTCGACGACGAGGCCACCAACGATCATCTCGTCGACGCGACCTAGTTGGAAGGGCCTCCGTGCGGGCCTGCACGTCCACGCGTTCGACGAAAACCCCTGTTTCCGCCCCGCCTTTGGGAGCAACAGTCCCAGCCGGCAAGCGCTCCCTGCAGGCAGCGAGCTCTTCTGCATTCGGCCTGGCGCGTGTCCGCCCCCGGCCACCTATGGCGAGAAGGGCGGTCCGTTGACCCGGGCCTCTGCGAAAGTAATTCGCATTCGAAGGCGTCAGAGCGCGACTCGGCTGTGACGTCACCAAGGACCTCTTGACTTGAAAGCGTCAACAAACGCAAAGAGCCAAAAACTGGGTTAAGTGAAAGGCATTTTGACAATACCGCTGCCTCAGATATTTGTACTGGAGCAGGCGCGGATAAAGATGGGGGGTGGCAATGGTTTTTTTGCCCCACCCCCAGGATAGCCGCCAGAAAGGTGGGCAAAAGGTGCTACTTTGCCCCTGTAAGTAGGCAAAAAGTGCTACTCTGCCCCCCCCCCCATAGGCCGCCTCTGGATCCGCCACTGTACTGGAGAGTGACTTCAAAGTGACAAAGCAAGAAAAGAGGGTGAAAATTGTGTTGGGAAGTCACCACGGACCTCCAGAGTACTTCCAATAGAGCCCACCACGGGCTGATAGAGCGCGAAATGCGACTAAGGCTCGCTGCGGTGTCCCCCCAAGAGCAGTGCCCGGAATGATGCACTGACATGTGCTGTGGCATGGAAGGGCACGAGAGCACACGGAGAATGGCTGTGCCACGGGGCCTATGGGAGCACTTGGGAGTGCTGGGGCCGGGACACTGCCGCCATGCCTACTGGCCCGAGCAGTGCAAAGGAGGGTCTTAGAGGGTCACCGGCAAAGTCCTTTCTGGAAAGCTGGAAAGCTATGGAAAGCCTGAGGGAAACTCTGTCAGGGCAGAGCAGCCAGAGCGCGCAGAGAGGGAGCGAGACGCCGTCCCAGGAGAAAGACGCTCGCGACAGATCTCAATCGCCTGCGGGGTAGGCAGTGCCGCCGAACGCGTCTGTCATGCGGGCTGGCCTACCCTGAGTTTCGCAGGCGCCCGCAGGGTCGAGTAGTGTGCTGAGATAGGCACTTGTTGAGAATATGCATTGGACATCAGGAAAAAGCTCGTTCCACTCAAGCGCGTTTTAAAGGAGGCCGTTTGTGGCCACAACTTTGTGGCACTGTCGAACCAAGTGTGCAGAACTCCACACTTCCAGGTGCCGAGTAACACTTGGACGTGTGGAGTTTACTGTTACGATGCCGCCATGGGGTGCATCCTGTCCTCGCAGCAGAGCCACCTGTCTGATGTTCACGCCACGTCGTGGCCCGGCATCATGCTGCCCGAGGCGCTGCACCTAGCAAGGCTTGGGGGCGGCCGTCGGCGTGCACCTCAACAACAAGCTTATGTTCACCATCGTGCACAACAGCCAGGGCAGCGGTACGGCGCTAAACGACGGCCAGTCCGTCCTGCTGCTGGACACCGGCATGGTTCCGAGTTCCGGCGCCAGTGCGGCGACCGCTCGACCTGTCTGCGTTGAGTTTCATGGAAGCTGTCTCGGTATGTCTCTTGATAAAACTGAGTGCTGTCATTGCTCTCGTTCACTGAGTGCTCCAAATGACGTTCAATAAAAGAGCTGGGTCATGTACCCTAATTAATGTTGAAGTCTGAACAGGAAGCAAAGTTTATTTCATTTCAAAGTAAAAATGCTTAAAAATCAGCAAGTATTCTATGTTTTCCAAGCATTATAAATTGAACGATAACAACCTCGAAAGACCTTACAGTGGCAAAAGGTATAGTCACTACAAGATTGCCTGCATATATATTCCAGCTAAGATTAAAACAAGTTTCTTGAAGTACCAATCAAGTTAGGCATCTCATTATTGCAAGCAGCAATAGCACAGAGATACTGAAAATTCTAAATAAGACAAGTGTGTTGTAACATCATTAATGTCAAAATAAGGCTAATTTCCACCAAGTTCTGAAAAAAATATGAAAACATGCCTTCTAAGAAATGTTCACATCCAAACCTGAGTTGCAACAGGCAAAACTCCCTGTACTATCTTTTCCTTCAGTCATCAATCTTTAAAGGCCAGAAGCTCAAGGCTGTCAAGTTTTGAGTTCATCGTGAAAAGTTGTTGGAAGAAATGACAAAAATTTTACATAACCCACCATAACTCAGAAATATAAGACAACTAACTTTGGGGCAAAATTCACCTATTGTGTGAATTTTAAGGATAAAAAAAAAACCTTCCTACCACACGTATTTCTGGGATATTGAAATTATCCTTTCCAGTATCCTTAACACATAACACGTATATGAACATCTTTGCTGGCACTCCATGACGAGATTAGAACACATAAACATTTCAAAAATTTAGTGTCTAACTCTGTAGCTTGTTTTGCTCACACTCAGCAAGTGAATTGAAAAATTTGTAAGATAAATAACACAAATATGAGGTAAAGATAAAGATGAGGCTATAATGGTTATTCTGCACCATGATAAAGACCTCCAGACATTTTTTTGTCATGACGGACAGAAAGAAAAAATCCTGTAGAAAAAGTTACTAAGAGGACAATAATATTTAAGGGGGGACTCTGGTGAAACTTTCAAGTAGGCTTGAAAATAATCCTAGAGAGATGAAACTTTGCTTAGTTATTAGGTTCATTATGGTGAGTTCCCAAAACAAAATTCAATCTAAAATGTTGGACAGTCTCTGAGAAAAGTGCCATTTTAGTATTTTTTAGAGCGTTGGGGAAAATCTTCCTGCGTCTTTCATTGTGACGGAAAGTCTTGAAAATTTTTCTGGGTTATCCTAAAGATGTACAGAAGAGATTTTAGTGACGCAATTTTCAAATTCAACTTCTGTCCTGAGATACAAATTTTCAAATTTTAACATGTTATAAAAGTGTGTGTTTTGCCTGTTTTTCAATTTTTTTTTTTAAATGAAGTAGGGCTGATATCAAGATTCCGTCACTATAATTTGTCGACAAGTCATAAATGAATGGAGTCCATGCAAGACGACTCATGTATGTGTCAACCAGGAACGCAGAAACTCTTTCTACGACAAAATTTCTTGTCAACTGAGCAAAGCTGTAAAGTTGAGCGTATAAGCCAACAACAACTGATCTTAATGTTATATCTTGCTTAAAGGTGTTCAACCTGTTGAATCTGAAACCTTCTATGAACATTTTTATGTAACTTCAAAAATATTATTTTAGGCCATTTTGGCCATTTTTCACCAGGGTCCCCCCTTACAAAAAGAAAAGTAAAAAGATGCAATACACTATATAAGACCAAAACAAATCTTAACAAAAAGAAAATCCATGACTACAAACTTAAGTGTGTACTCAGTATGCGTCTACAGATGCATAGTACTTCAAGTACACATGTACAGATGCATACTCAGCTGAGTGCACATCTACAGATGCATACTTGGCTGAGTACACACCTACATATGCATACCTAACTCATCCAAGTATGTATCTGTAGATGCGTTCTCAGCGAGTATGCATCTATGGACGAGTACTCAGCTGAGTATGCATCTGTAGATGTGTACTCATCAACAAAACTACTATCTCACAAACATCAAATATATGTTATAATAGGTTACTGCTGTGAAAAAAATTAAGCTAATAAGCACTGTGCAAGAGGACAATTTTGGTAATGAATGATAACTGGTGTGAGGTTCCACTCTATGGCCCATTCGCTACAATTCTCTTCATGAATTCGATTAGAGGACCATAGTTATCAATTATGTCCAGCAACAAAGTTTCCTTGTTCCTTTTGTGTTGTGCACTAACATGGTGGAATAGTCTTAATAAGCGATCTGGATAATTCTTGTACTCTCTCAAGCATGCTGGGCAGGCAGCAACTCGGAAGGGTCCTCTTTTTAAGTGCTTCCTCTTGGTAAGAGGTATATTGTTGAAGTCCCTCCGAAGGCACTCTAAACTTGCTAATGACATATGTTTTCCTTCCCCATCAAATTTTACAGCAAGCTTTGTGCAATGGTTTCCATTAACTGTTTCAGACTGTTCCTGTTTGATCGTGATGTGTGCTGGATCCATCTTAATTGCATTTAGATCCATGTCTGCAACCTGGCAATGAAATCGATTAGATAAAAGGTGTTATCAGCAAACGAATGGAAGACGTGAAATATACATCCCATACCTCAATTGCAGAAGGCAAGAAGATATCACACCAATCAAAGCACTTGTTATCCTCTTTGTGATGATGGAAAGAAGACGGTGATGAAACATGATGGAGCTGTGGCAAATGAAATGTAAGCTCCATCTCTGAATGTGTATGTTTATCTATCGAGCACATTTCTTCCAGCTTCAGAAATGAAGACAACCAATAAGTTCCTGCAGAAAAAATGAATTTAAGGTTATTTTTTGTGTGTATTTTCTCCAACTGTGCAAATGAAGTATACTAAGATTAAACACCAAAAAATGTATAAAACAAAAATTTTAATTAATCACACAGGGTACCCAGACGAATTTTCTGTACTAAAACTATTTTATTTACGTTCTTACAACAATAAACATTTTCTGCTTCTGACGCCGTGCTGCAAACATGCTGGGCGACCCCAATCAGTTGTTCAAGCAGATTTATTTATAAATGCCTCCGCTAAGCGTTTGACGCTATTACGCTTGTCGGGGTTATGTTTTCTATGATCAAGTGAAGCGATATCTAGTCGGCGGCGTCGTCTGCTGTCCCATGCTCATCGCGTCGTAGTTCCAAGGGTGGCCACCACGGGGCGCTGAGCTTTGCGGCTTTGCCTAAAGCAAAAACGTTTAGATGCGACTACCTAATAAATTTTCAGTTAAAATTTTTGAATTAGTTTTACGCGATTTTATGTTCAGAATTAGTTCGTGGACTGCAAAACAAAAGTCTCAGGTCAGTGCGACTTGAGATAGGCGAAAGAAGAGGAAGAAAACACCTTCCCGAACATGGCGGCCGGCCCCTCATTGGTCCTAGCAGCCGACGGTGGCCATCCGCCATGTTCGGGCTAGTTCGGGCACGACTGCAGACGACTCGACACGACAAGAACTTGTGGCTTTGAAAAACAAATGGAACTTATAAATGTTGAGGAGGTTTATGCAACAGATGCGGATTTTGCGTGCTTCCACTCTTACATTACATCGAAAGAGCAACAAAAAGTGGGCTATTCCGATGGCGTTTTTAAGGTATGAAAGTTATATTTCTTTATGTGCTTGTACATTGACAATAGGTAAATTTTCATTTTCTTGGTCCCTTTGCAGATTATAATTGAAAGTGAAAGTATAATCGAATCTCCTGAGTCGATTTTACAACGTGCCATAAGGAGCTTGAAGAACGTGACCAGCCAAAAATTGATTGAAACTAAAGCTGAAGATATATACTTGTACAAGAAGTGTATCGCAAAAGAATATCAAAAAGCAATGTTTGCCAAAGATGCATTACAGATCTCTTCTTATAGTGAAGAAACTTGTTGGTGGGTTCCGTGCTTTTAAGCCATACTTATTAATTTGAGTGCTACTTACTCTCTTTCTCACTTTTCTTTTCATTTTCCAATCACAGCTCCTTAAAACTGAAAGCTGAAGGTTTGCAAGGTTTGTTAAATCATTATTTCCAAGGTGTCGTCAAAGAACAGAGTGCAACAAGGGACACCAATAATTTGGAAAGTCAGAAACGCAATCTGCTGGCTCAAGGGGCTTTACTTCGAGCTCAATTTGAAGACAATACAAGCTTTTTCAGTTGCAACAAACAGTCAGTCACTGGATGCTCTTGCCCAGAGTGTCAAGAGGACAGTTGCTTTGATGATTCAGAAGATGAGACTGGAACAACAAATTTGGAAACCATTTTTCATGGTGCAGGTATCACTTTCAAACAATCTGATGGCCCAATATTAATAACCAAAAACCTGAGTTTATCTCGGTTAAAAAATATTCTGAATGTCTCAAAAGAATACTGTGAAGGAATCTCATGTCCCATCGTGTATGTAGGAAAGTGTCATTCGTTTTTTGCTTTACATACTGAAGTTACATCTCTCTGGAGTATCAACTTTCTACACTTCGGACACATTAAGCTTTGGTAATGGTTCCTCCACCTTTCAGATTTCACTAATATATTTTAGTGAATTTTATAATCAGAAAATAATTTAATTTTAGGATTGTGATTCCACCTCATGCCTTACTCCTATTGATGTTTCACTTACGGATTAGTGGAGTATCCTTAGCTAATACTTCGTGCTGGAACTGTCTGGGCCATAAAACTGTTTTCCCTTCTGTGAGCTGGTTGGAAAGGCGTGGAATTCCTTTTAAAGTTGTAAGCCTTTGAAGTGGTTTGGCATTTACACATTAGTAATACTGTTAAATGGTCTATATGTTTCCAATACTAACTTTTCAGGTTATTCAGAGACCCGGAGAGGCTGTGGTTTTGTATCCAAATGCTGCACACTACGGATTCAACCTTGGGTGGAATTTTGCAGAGGCAATCAACTTTGGAACTGTGGCTTGGATTACCGAAGGGATCAACTCACCAAAGTGCCAGTGCCTGTGAGACAATACATCTACCATCTTTTAATTTACAACCTTCCTGTTTTTAAATAAATTCCAGGGTTATTACTACTCCTTTTTTTTGCGTTCCAGTCCAGGCACTCAAGTTCATGTGGACATGACAGAGTTAATAGCTGCATTTCAGCCTAATCTGCTTCACAAATACCTCATCAACGATTTCATCTTAACTGACAGCGTGGGTCAAATGTCATCATTCCTTGAGAGAGCATTAAGGGGGCACACCAGTGAAAATCGTCAAATTTTGGCCTCCTTTTTTATTTTATCATATTTTTCTGCTATTTATCCCGAGTCGAACGCCGCAAACCCAACCTCAAAATTCCAATTACTTTGGCTTGGGCACATTTTTGAAGTTCCTAAAAGGGTAACTTTTTTTGCATATTTTACCTCAATTGTCAACGTTCAGGTGTTTCACTTGAAGTCCAATGCCAAAACCCTGGAACCATCGAAACGCAGTTGGAGAAAGGAATATTTTGGCGCAAACCGAACTCAAAAATGTCAATAATTGCGTCCGTAATGAGGAATAATGCGAGTATACCGTAGTTTCACTTCAAACGTCGTTTTCTCGAAACGCCATTTTTGGACCTGGTGCCCACGATTGCGGGCGCAAAAATTGAGATAATTGAGTGTGGTTTGCGGCAAAATGTTTCTTAAACTTGTCGCTATCGTGTGAACCTCGGATATGGTCGTAGCATGTACAGGGCCTGAGCCACAAACACGGAAACGTGAAAAATATGGTCAAAAAATGAGTTTCGTTTTTTGCTTCTCAAAAAAACATATTTAGGATTGTTTTTCCGACATGTCCGTGGTTCACACGATAGCCACATGTGTCCTGATGAGAAATTTTGAAACCCTATGTTTCAGGCTCAATCGAGGGCTTCACAAAGTTGGGCAAAGTGGAGCCGTGTCACCGAAAAATGAAAATGGCGCCCACCCCCCCTTCCCGTCGCCCCCCCTTGCTGCCGTGTACTTTTTTGGTTAAATTGACATATTTTATGCTTCAGAATAAAATTTCAACCCATTACCTTCGTTACTTTACTCAGAATAACGTTTTTACGAAGCCTCTGCATTTTCACTGGTGTGCCCCCTTAAAGGTATGAAACAGTCCAGCACAGAGCTTTGCCATCCATCTTTATTTGGTCTAGACTTTTATTTTGATTTCAGGGATTAACTTGTCCACCTAACAATGTTGGAAAAATTAAAGAAACAAGATGTAAGAGAGATGGAGATAAAGTTGTTCTGCAAAAAGATTACAAAAGCAAAACACCAAGGTCAAAAAAGGTAATGGAGTGTCCAGTAAAGCAGTGTGTGAAGACATATCCTTCTGACAAGAAGCCAAGACTTGTTAAGCATGTTATGAAATGTCACAAGACTCTTGTTGAAAAACTGGAATTGTTAAAACGAATTGAAGAACAGCATTGTGAATTGAAGCAGAAGCCAGCCAAATGTTAGTCATAAAAACAACATGTTAAGTATGTATGTAAACTTTAAATAAAAATACTACATTTTGTCAAATTCTAAATTTCAATTTAACCAAAATAGTCTTATAAATAGTCAGAATTAACAACACGCACTATAAATCATTGTAAGCATCTACTATTTTCTCCACTTTTTGTTGGATTTCTTTGTTCAGATCTTCTTTTTCAGCATCAGACAGTATTTTGTCGATGGAAAAAGAATTAGATCTAGGTTTTTTATGGTTTTCCCAAGAGACATCAGCATAACAGGATACTTTTACTGGTTCTAGCTCAAAGTAGCATGAAGGAACTGTGACCCCCCTGAGATATAAAACTTGATAATTTCTGAAAGCTCTCTTGGCTTCATCTTGAAACAGCAAAAACATTTCTTCTTTGCACTGATCATCAGCATTGGACGGAAGCACTTCACAGTCCCTGGGGAGTGAAGAAAATTAGAGGTGGTTTGTTTCTTTTATTAGACCTAGATAACACACAAGAACAGATTGTACTCACATGACCTGGAAGAAGTGGCAGGCTGGTTTAACAGTGTAACCATATGCACCAAGAGATGCAATGACCTTATTGACCACATGAAGTTCAGAAAAGAAATCATTTTGAGGAACTCCACTTTCCGAAGCAACATCAAGTCCCTTGTCGAAACAAATTTGCTGGGTGTGGTTGATAGCAATGTGTGACTTCATGTTCTTCCTTGAAACCTGATCTATGCCTTCATCATCAATATTTAAGCCACAATAGGTACAGTAGCGGTGTGGTTTTACTAGTCTTAGTCTTTTACCACCAGTGCTTTTGGGGAAGTCTGGTTTATCTTGCTGTACATGCAATCTTTGAGTACAACATGTCTGTAAAGTGAAAAAGAAAATGAAAACACAAGAATTAAAACCGTTAATTTTTTGATACCAAAGTTTAAAAATGCCTTTCCGTACTCACCTGCAGCATCCAATCATCTGGTGGGTGGAGATTTGGTTTGACATGCAAACCATAATTCCAAGTTACCTCTGTACCTGGAGGCAACGACTTAACTGTAGAGACCTGATAGCAGTACTTGCTTGGAAAGGAATTGGAGAGGGACTGAGTTGCTTTTAAGGTAGGCTTATTACTCCAGTTGGCTAAACTTAGTGGACCACCTAAATACAAGTCCGTTCCAATGGGAGAACGGAGGTACCGATGGGCTGTAGGGCATTGACCTGCGCTGGGAACCTTTGCCAACCAACCAAGCATTGTAAAACTGCTTTCAGGCAGTGACCTAAATTATCACAGGAAAATTGTTACACAGAACACCAAAAAATATTGCGAAAGACTTGGTTTGTAGTCAAATCAATGCCACTTACACATTTTTTTCACTTAAACCATTGACTTCAAGCCCCCAGCCACTGCTTTCAGTTAGATTGGAAGTGAAGATGATTGCAGCTCGAAGCCACATTCTTTTGATGAAGATTTTCAATTGATTGAATTCAGCGTCAGTCATTGGAGTGCCCCATGCATTTGGAACCTGCGAGCACTTTCTGAGTGGTAGTCCAAGCAGTTCGTGAGCCCACTTTAGGTCAAGGTGCCACAACTCGTTAAGTTGACTAGCTGACATCTGTTCGTAAAGGGATAGAACGTCAAAAACAAATCTCACACTGCAAATCAAGTAAAATTGCCAAAACAGTATCCATAGACTATAACCTCTTGACCTCAGTCATGAATATTACCATATAAGTAACAAGAAATTCTTACCTCGGCCATGTTGATTCGATTATGAACAGAAAAGGGAACTAGCTGCGCTGTTCCTTTCAATCACTGTTCGTATCTTAAAAAGTGAATTCCCATTTCAAACTATCTCAACATCAAACTGTTTATGTGGGAAAGGGAACATGGGGGGTAGCTACAGTGCTACCAACCAAATGAATTTCACGGATATGCTAGGCCAGGCCGGGAAAGTTTTTGAGGAATAGGACCTCCGCACATAAATAATTACAAAAAAAATATTTAAAAGCACTGCAAAATTTTTAGGAAAAGAGATATTCTAGCATATAATTTTTTTAGTGCGTTTTGTGTGGCACAACTCTGACCGTTTTCAGGTCGACTCTGGTCGAGTCGAACGGTCTATACTTGTCGGTTTTGGCGCAAATGTTCTTGTTCTGAAGACAGCACGCTTGGATCTCTCGTGAACCAATCGCCTAATTCAGGTAAGATGACCTGCTATGCCGCATAATCTCCTTGTTAGTTGACGTTTGTATTTAAAAAGTGAGTGATTACGAGTTGACAGACTTGAGCCTTGATCATAGTTCCTTTGTCTCCGCGAGGGCCGGGCCGGGCTGAGGTTATGATGTGGTTCTACTCCTTGCCATTCTATCGTGCTCATGTTCAAGCTAGCCTGGTACAATTACGGTTAATCCTATTCGATTTTAAATTATCGTTCGCTGATCCGTGCAACTGAAAATTGAGCCAGCTCGAGAAGTGTCGCGCGTTTCGCGTGCTAGGCCGCCAGACCTGTTGAGCGTTGCAAGAATCTGTTACTTGAGGTTGTCCCTTTGCTCCATTCAAGTGCGGCATAATGGTTCCATTTCACAATTCGTGTCTCGTGCACGTCATACAGCTTCGCGATGCTACCTGCTCACGAAGTTCACGGTCGGCACCTGCCGTCGGTCCTGGCCGCTCAATTCGAGTGTCGCGGGACACTCGGCTGCCGCCATATTCGAGTGTGGCGGGACACTCGGCTGCCGCTCGCGTGCCGTGGGACACTCGGCTGTAGGTAGGCAACCTATCCGTCAATTTCGAAGTTTATTCCTTTGTTTGCGATGGAAAAGAGAGTCTTTACGCATTAAATTGTGGTCCGAACTTGATTAATGTTAAACTTTTCCATTGCACAACAAAACAAATGGAATTTGCACGTAACGGGCGGAACGGTGCCGGATGGGTTGCCTACCTCCACGGCGCGGGATGGATCTGCCCGAGACGGTGAGGACAGATTGGGTGTTGCGCGACGGCCGTCTTGAACCCTTACGGCACGCGTCGCAGGTGTGGGCCTTTGCAACCACTGAGTGGAAGGTCATGCGTCACTTTGCCACTCTGAAACCAAATTTTACGCCCACGAGTTCACCCTGTGCATCCTTCCGAACTGGAGGGTTGAATTTTCAACCCTCATCATTGTGGGGCCCCTGAGGCGTTCCCGAGGGCTGCGACGCTGCGGGATGGACTGGATGTAATGCTTGCAGACCTCCTCTGCCGTGATGCATCAGTGCCGCACGCCAGGACCACGTCGGTGGGGCCTAAGTGCACACAGGGGGTGGGGGTGGTTTTTGACGGTGCTGCTGCGTGCGCGATGTTAAACTCGGGTTTGGGCGTTAGTCTGGGGTGGACTGTTCCCCGTCAATCGTTTCTCAACATTTGCCGCTGTCTTTTCCACCCCTTTGAACCAAAATCCAGATGGGCCTAACTTTCCCCACCCCCGGGGGTTGTTCCAAATTGTTCTTAATTCTTGCCATTTTCTCCGTTTTAAAAACAGCATGCCACGAAAGAAGAGGAGTACGACCCCGGCTCCAGGACAGCCCCAGTGGTTCTGGGACGGAATGGAATGGAAATGGAGGCCAACTTATTATCACCCATCCCCTGCTGAGGCCGAGCCCATTTCCTGGCGACAGCCCCCAGCTGAGGCCGAGCCCCGCTCCTACTGGCAGCAGCCACCTGCTGCAGCCCCCCAAGGGGCAGATGCACCGCGCTGGAACCAAGATCCACGCCCATCCTCGGCGGCTGAGCCTCGCTCCAGCTGGCAGCAGCCACCAACTGCAGCCGCTGGGGCCCCGCGCTGGAACCCGGACCCACGCCCGGCCTCGGATGCCGACCCCCGCCCCTACTGGCAGCAACCACCAGCTGCGGCACCTGCGGGACCACCAGGTGCACATGCACCGCTCTGGAACCAGGATCCACGCCCATCATCTGCGGCCGACCCCCGCTCTAGCTGGCAGCAGCCGCCAGCTGCGGCCCCACCAGGAGCATATGGACCGCTCTGGAACCAGGATCAACGCCCATCATCTGCGGCCGAGCCCCGCTCTAGCTGGCAGCAGCCGCCAGCTGCAGCCCCATGTGCAGATGGGCCGCGCTGGAACCAGGATCAACGCCCATCATCTGTGGCCGAGCCCCGCTCTAGCTGGCAGCAGCCGCCAGCTGCGGCCCCACCAGCTGCAGATGGACCGCGCTGGAACCAGGATCAACGCCCATCATCTGTGGCCGAGCCCCGCTCTAGCTGGCAGCAGCCGCCAGCTGCGGCCCCACCAGGAGCATATGGACCGCTCTGGAACCAGGATCAACGCCCATCATCTGCGGCCGAGCCCCGCTCTAGCTGGCAGCAGCAGCCGCCAGCTGCGGCCCCACCAGCTGCAGATGGACCGCGCTGGAACCAGGATCAACGCCCACCATCTGCGGCTGAGCCCCGCTGGCAGCAGCCGCCAGCTGCGGCCCCACCAGCTGCAGATGGACCGCGCTGGAACCAGGATCAACGCCCACCATCTGCGGCTGAGCCCCGCTGGCAGCAGCCACCAGCTGCGGCCCCACCAGCTGCGGCCCCACCAGCTGCGGCCCCACCAGCTGCGGCCCCACCAGCTGCGGCCCCACCAGCTGCGGCCCCACCAGCTGCGGCCCCACCAGCTGCAGATGGACCACGCTGGAACCAGGATCAACGCCCACCATCTGCGGCCGAGCCCCGCTGGCAGCAGCCGCCAGCTGCGGCCCCACCAGCTGCGGCCCCACCAGGAGCGTATGGACCGCTCTGGAACAAAGATCAACGCCCATCATCTGCGGCCGAGCCCCGCTCTAGCTGGCAGCAGCCGCCAGCTGCGGCCCCACCAGCTGCAGATGGGCCGCGCTGGAACCAGGATACACGCCCATCATCTGCGGCCGAGCCCCGCTCTAGCTGGCAGCAGCCACCAGCTGCGGCCCCACCAGCTGCAGATGGACCGCGCTGGCACCCGGATCCGCACCCGGCCTCGGACGCCGAGCCCCGCTCTCGCTGGCAGCAGCCACCAGCTGCAGCTGCTGCGGCTCCACCATGTGCTGATGCCCCGCGTTGGAACCTGGCCTCGGATGCCGAGCCCTGCCACTACTTGCAGCAGCCGCCATCTGCGGCAGCTGCAGCCCCACCAGGGGCAGATGCACCGCGCTGGATCCAGGATCCACGCTCATCCTCGGCGGCCGAGCCTCGCTCCAGCTGGCAGCAGCCACCAACTGCAGCCGCTGGGGACCCGTCAGGTGGTGATGCACCGCGCTGGAACCAGGATGCACGCCAGGCCCCAGATGCCGAGGCCCGCCACTACTGGCAGCAACTGCCAGCTGCGGCAGCTCCGGCCCCACAAGGTGCAGATGCACCGCGCTGGAACTCGGACTCACGCCCGGCCTCAGATGCCGAGTACCGCTCATACTGGCAGCAGCCACCATTTGCAGCTCCACCAGGTGCAGATGGACTGCGCCTGTCCTCGGCGGCCGAGGCCCGTCCCAGCTGGCAGCAGTCGCCAGCTGCAGCCCAACCAGGTGCAGATGCACCGCGCTGGAACCAGGACCAACGCCCTTCCTCGGCGGCCGAGCCCCGCTCCAGCTGGCAGCAGGTGTCTGAGGCCGGGGGTCCAACAAACCCGTCGCCTACCCCTTCTGTGAGCAGTCTTCCTGTGGCAGATTACAATACAGTAAGTACTCCTTAAAGAAGAACTCATGCCTTGATAAAGACATTCCACATTTTTTTATCATTTCAACTTAATGTCTTAATATTAGTATCAGAGTATAATATATTTGTTTCACTTGAAGACATTATGCTTGAAATGTATGTGAAGAAAAAACATTTCCTTAAAATGGCGTAAGCAGAGGGTATAATTTTAAATTCGGAATGAAGCAAAAACAAGCACCTCAGCTCCCTTTTGTCACCCGCATTGAGATTTTTTTCTCTTAGATACATTTGAATTTTAATGTTTTGAATTGTAACTGTATTGTTGCAATTGCTATACACTAGACCTGAAATTCTAGATAGTATATAAATTTTACAAGACTTTGCGCTCTTTGGTGAATGTGAATTTTAAGATGTTGGGTAATTTCTTTGGTGGCTGGCTTGTATAGCGGCTAGTCTCTGAAGGTGCCAGTAAAAAGGTTACGTTTTGCCATAGGGTTAATTATGTGTCTTTATGTTACTAGGATGCATTAGAAGAGGAGGAAGAGGAGGACGATCCTGTCAAGGATGATGATAAACCAACTAGACTCGTCATTGGGGACAGCTCCAAAGGTGGAATTTATCTCCCAGGAATTAGCAAGGTAATTATTTTCATGTTTAGGTGAAATGTCATGCTACACTTCACCATGTTGTAGTGACTAATCCAGGATGGTTGGTGTAGAGGTCATTGTAAAGTTTAACCACTGATAAACAAAGCAAAGATTCTTATCAGGAGTAGGAGTTTCGCTGCGTATTTTAGTATACTAACTACTAGTAAACCTATGCCTAGCGTTAAGGGTCCCCTACTCCAAATACATTTCAAGATTTGGTGACGTTTATATAAATCTTCCTACCAGCAAAGACAGCAATGAAAAGGACTGTTTTTAAATGATGTAGAACTATTTGATAACTTTGAAAACTGAAAAGTGAAAAAAATGTGAAGAATGATTCTCTAAGATAATAGTGGCAGCACTTTTGTTTTTTGGTGGAAAGTTGCTCACTATAACATGAACTTAAACCCCGAGAAAAGGCCCCCAACTCTAATCAGTTTTTGAGTTATTGAGGTTTACATAACAAATCTAGTCGTTTCCCCCAAAGTCTCCTAACAAATACCAAGAAACTTTTCAGCCTTAAGCTCCTGGCAAATTGATCCCAAATAAGATATAAAAAAGATACACTACAAACCTAACTGTCTACTAAGTACACACTTACAAATGCATGCTTGCAAGTACACACTTACAAACGCATGCTTGGCCAAGTACACACTTACAAACGCATGCTTGCAAGTACACACTTACAAACGCATGCTTGACGCCGTATAACTCTATGCGTCAAGCATGCGTTTGTAAGTGTGTGCTTGCAAGCATGCATTTGTAAGTGTGTACTTGGCCAAGCATGCGTTTGTAAGTGTGTACTTGCAAGCATGCATTTGTAAGTGTGTACTTAGTAGACAGTTAGGTTTGCAGTGTAGCATAGGCTTTTTATAATATCTCTGCATTTTTTTTAAATGCAATAAAGCATCAGTAAAACACTGCTTATAATTAAGATTTTTGTCGAATCGAAAATTGAAACATAATAAATCTCTTATGGTAAAAAAACAAATTGACACATTGAAAAATCCTTATGCTATCTTTTTCATGTGTCCTTTAAGATTGATTTGCCAGGAGCTGAAGGCTGGAAACTCTTTTAGTATTCGTGAGGAGAAATTGGGGTAAACGACTAAATTTGTTTCGTAAACCTCCACAACTCTGAAACTTTTGGGAGTTGGGAGTCGTAACTGTGGGTTAAATTTCATCTTACAGGGAGCAACTTCAGACCAAAAAATAAAACTGCTGGTACAAATATTCTAATAAGTAAGATTTTCACTTAACACTAACCTTGAATAGGTTTGAGTACGTTAATATTCAGGGATATTAATGCTAACTATGTATTTCCAGCCTAGCGATGTGAAATCGGCAAATGGCAGCAAGCAAAATTGTGGTATGTACTTGCTCTTCTGCTGGTCAATTCTAATTACTAAATTTTATGTGATTACATGAATGAAACTATTTATACTTTACAGCAAAAGAGCCTGTGAAAACGAAACCAAAGAAGGGGCGAGGGGTTCAGGAAAGGACTTTAAATAAGCTTCGAGAGGAGGCTGAAAAAACTTTTGGGCAAACTAAACCACAAGAAGGGCCCTTAAAGAAAAGGCTGAGACATAACTCCACCAAACCCTCTACTAAAGCATCTCTGCCAAAAGGTAAGAGTAAACTCAGTAAGAATTTGCAACCAATTCCTCAAAGTGTTCCAGAAGTGACAGACAAGATAAAAGATATCTTTATCGTTAACAGTCTCATTGAAGTTGCCATTTTTTTTATTATCGTATAATTTGACTTTACAAATAACTTTTCTGATAAGTTGCAATTTGAGGCTTTGAAAAGACTTTTTTTAAATGATGGTACATCTCAAATATTTTAATTACTTCAATTTTGATTTATTCAGACGATTTTTCTGAAGATGACGATTGATTCACAGCTCATGAATGGGATGAGGCCAGTGGCAGAGTATCCAAAAATTTGGCCAGCGGGTACCGCAGGTGCTCTCAAACATATATCGATGAAGAGGTTCAAGCTTTGAAAGAAGCAGGGGTCATCTTACCCAATGGCTTCCAGCAGATGCCCCCCCTGTTCTCTGAGGAAGGGGAGAAGTTTATTCAATCCTTAGATTCGGATTCAAATTCTGATTAGTTTTCTATTTTATTTTATTTTTATGACTGATTAAATCAAGGTTTTGAAAAATCTCTTCTTGATATTCATGGTCCATCCACCCACACTATGTCCAATGTCAACTTTGACAGAAAGGTTGGCGCAGCTAGATTCTCAACAGATTATTCCTTTAAATTAATATACACCACACAAATGAATTCACTTGACGAGCTAAATAAAGTAAAATCTTAACACAAAGAAAAAACTTCAAACCATGAGGATAATAAATTGGAAATCAGTTTGCACAACTATTATTATTAGTTCAATCTTCTCATAATTAGACAAGAACAGGAACTAGTCTTTTCCCTTTTTAAAATTAGCTCTCAAGTTGTTCGCCTTCCTTACAAATAGACAATTTCAGGCACGATTTATTGTTCTAAAGAGAGCTTTTAACTGGGAATAGATTTTGCACATTTTCAAAAACACCAATGCAGTTAGACAATCATCAATAATAGAGCTAAAATCCTGAGGATTAGCCAGCAAATAAATCAACACTCTCCTTTAGCACACCTGAGACTTCATGACTTTTCTCCAGTGACTTTGTTATTCACTCAGTTCCCTTAGATTACGGTCAAATATTCTAATTGGTAAATCATGCAATGGTTATATCGATCAGTAATGGATTCATTGTTCACAGAAAAAGGTCATCATAGTCTGCTTCCTTGTGTCTCACCTCAGATAATTTTATTTCACACTCTCTTGAAATTAATAAGCTTGGATTAAAGATACTAAAGCTCTCTTTCATAGGATTACACAATAAGTCTTTTTATTGAAATTGGTAAATTTGTGGTTTATATAGTCCTGGAACTGGCATTTGGTAACTTCAGTTGGGTGGGTTGTTAATGTTTTGCAGTAGAATATAATATTTCTTATCTTGTTCACAATAAGCTTATTTCAATTAGCAGCAGCCCATTTGTTGCCACCCCTTTCTTGAAAGCATAAACTGAAACAAGAATGAATTATTCAACTGTTGCAGAATGTGAATGCTGCAGGCCTCCACCACAGGCAGACATAGTCCTAACAGACGGTGAGTCCTAATTTGTTCATTGTTTTAAAATAGGTAGTTTCTGAGAGAAAAACCAGTTTGCACATTCATAAATTATCTCGTTTCTTTCAGAACCTTGCCCGGTCTGCCTAGATAAACCAACAAGGCCGTACATGTGCCCAACCTGCAAGAAATTATTTTGCTGGATATGTTTTGACGAGTGGACAAAACTTGCTGGGACGTGTCCCCATTGTCGTGATGATGCTGATTGCATCATTATTCCAAAAGAATAAGCAAGAAATTTTGTAATGCTGAGTTCCGCGCTTGGCTTGGTTTGATCTTGATCCATCCACATTGCTTGTTTTTAAGTGTATACGTGTATAATGTAGTGTATATTCATATATACATGTATAATATGATGTATAATAAATCATACTCTCACTTTAGTGCCTTCAATGCAGTGTTTTACGTTTGGATTTTCTTATCTTCAAGTTAAAATAATGAGTTGCTATGAATCTACATGGATACACACAACACACACATACAAATAGAAACTGATAAAGTAAAAAGTATCGTCACTTGGCACTGCTAGAGTTCTTGCTTCATGTAATTTGACCTTGGGGTCATCCTTTATCTTTGAGGCAGAAAAACAAGTTTCATCAATGCAAGGGGAATTAAGTCGGGCTTTTTGATTAAACTGATGCGTGAAAGGCACTTTCAATTTATTATGCATACTGCCAAAATGTAACAAGTCAAAGAAAGGAATGTTGAAGAGCAAAGTTTGCCACGATGAGAGGCGCCCTGCACATGATCACTTGTCCCATCTGTTGTACAACAGGTATCTGAAAGAGACTCAACAAAGAATAACAGACTGCTTTGAAAAGATTGTTATTGTAGAATTGACAACAAAATGGAACACTGGATAAGTTGAGTACAGTGGCAAGTGGTATAGAAACTATTTCACAAGAAACGTAACGGTGAGAAGCCCTAGATTGAGCCACTTTCAAGGCACAAAGCGAGACACGCTGACCGACTGACCCAGCACAGTAAATACATGTTTTTGAAGGCATTAAAGGACTGAGCGTTAACCTGAACGCATCATGTTGGGACACCTATGGAAAACGTTCCAGGACTTCTAGGAAACAAAAACACAGAATAAAACCTCGACAGAATGAATGATTAAAGACAAAAAACGCAATCAAAATAGGGCTCTTGATAAAGAAAAACCTGTCAAACATTCGCTAGCAGACAAGATGCAGAAGCAGACCATGTTTGTTTGTTGACGTAGTTGGTACCAACGTAACATGATGAAATTTACTATCCAGTCAACATTATTATTTCAAAATATATTTTTCTTTTTAGTGTCGGAGATCTTATATACAAATATTATTATGGATTATGCATCCAGTAATACTTTGAGCACAATTTGATCCCTATCGCGGAATTAATTTGAATCTGCTCGACCCGTTATTTTTTTTCTTCTCGTGTTTGAACTTGCAGTAGTCACAGCCTTCAAGACTACGACGGTTCGTTCGAGGTCCGCATTCGTTTGTTTACTTGACGATAACGGCCCTTTTGAATTTGGCACCTGCCTCTCGTAATTTCAACAATAATTACACCACAATTTGTATTCTTCATCAAGTGAGACAGGGATGACCTCCACCAGGAACGTTTCTCTCTCTCTGAACTGAAACTTTCCAGCCTACCGGCCAATTTGAGATGCGCGATGGCCTGTAGTAACAAGTTTGCCCTGAAGCCTGAGGTGGAGGTGAGTACTATTACTCTTATTCATAAAACTGTGCCTAGTCGCAATTAAGTGCCGTGTTCCATGCTTGCGGTTATGAGCTCCTTTACTGTGCATGTCGACATACTGTAACTGGCCTCTTTAACCTAAAATTCACTTCGCGTTCATTCCTCAACTCTCCCAATCCCACCCTCTTATGTGATCAAAATACTGTGAATTTTGTCTAAACGGTGTTCTCGTAGATGTTTTGGCGCTGCCTCCTAATTCTTCCCCGTTGTTTCTCGATCTGCTTGCAGGCTGACATGATTTATGTCAAAGTGAAGTGGGAGTGCATCAAACTTGTGAGGTTCATTCGTAACAGTCCACTTTTCACAACAATCTTCAACTTTCAAACTGCTTTCTGCAGCACTGTGAGTACAGTTCAACTTTCTTTCGTCACAAGTTCCCTGCAAGCCCTTCTTGTGTTCGCTTAAATGCGTAACCATTACTGGTTGTGACTGCTCCGGACTGAACAGAGACGATTAAGTGTGAAAACTTGCATATCAATTTTCGTTCAGGTGCACTACTGTTGGAGAGTTTTGAATCCCTGTCTGCTGTTTCTGAATTTGAAATCAAACCATGGTTGGGCTATGGATCTGTTGTTTCAAACGCATAATCCTCCCTCCTTATAGCCTCGGATAAAGTAACGTAACTTTTGTGAGTTGCCTCAGATATTCAATAACCACTGTTTTTTCCAACAAGGCCTTAATTTACATCCCAGTCTTTGTCTCCCTCAGTACCAGTCTATTAGGGTTCTGTAGAACCTCCTCTAAGGATACCATACTGACAAGGCATCAGTACCTCACTAAAGGAATGTCATGACAGGTGGTGCCTGCAGCAACGAGCTCATGATGGTCCCCGTCTTCGCAGCCTCAAAGCATCTTCGTAGTTCAAATTCAATACCATCATTCTTGCTTCATGCGGTGAGTGCAATCTAATTAAGAACTTCCCTGACGTAACTTGAACCTCACAGAATGATCCCCCTTTGCTGCGTAGCTAAGTGAGGATTCATTTTGTTTGTACCTTATACATATTTGCTAAGGGTAAAGCCTTCCTTTGAAGTGCACCTTATCGCGTGCTAGCGTTGCAGTGAGCTGGTGACGGTGCTCTGCTGGTGCCCGTCGAGGCCCTCCAGCAGCACCCCAGGCCGGCGGGTGCTTCGCTGCGTGCTTGATGAGGTGCTCTGCTGGTGCCCGTCGAGGCCCTCCAGCAGCACCCCAGGCCGGCGGGTGCTTCGCTGCGTGCTTGATGAGGTGCTCTGCTGGTGCCCGTCGAGGCCCTCCAGCAGCACCCCAGGCCGGCGGGTGCTTCGCTGCGTGCTTGATGAGGTGCTCTGCTGGTGCCCGTCGAGGCCCTCCAGCAGCACCGCAAGCCGGCGGGTGCTTCGCTTCGTGCTTGGTGAGGTGCTCTGCTGGTGCCCGTCGAGGCCCTCCAGCAGCACCCCAGGCCGGCGGGTGCTTCGCTGCGTGCTTGATGAGGTGCTCTGCTGGTGCCCGTCGAGGCCCTCCGGCAGCACCCCAAGCCGGCGGGTGCTTCGCTTCGTGCTTGGTGAGGTGCTCTGCTGGTGCCCGTCGAGGCCCTCCAGCAGCACCCCAGGCCGGCGGGTGCTTCGCTGCGTGCTTGGTGAGGTGCTCTGCTGGTGCCCGTCGAGGCCCTCCAGCAGCACTCCTGGCCGGCGGGCCCTTTGCTGCGTGCAGGTGACGGTGCTCTGGTCGCCGGCGCACTCGGGCCGCCTCCGTCGTGTCCACGCGCTCGGCGACGTCGGGGACCTCGCCCAGGAAGGGCCGCGTGCGCCGGCGCACTCAGGCGGCCTCCAACGTGTCAACTTGCACGGCGACGTCGGGGCGGCGTCGGGGACCTTGGCTAGGAAGGGCCACGTGCGCCGGCGCACTCTGGCGGCCACCAACGTGTCCACGAGCACGGCGACGTCGGGGTGACGTCGCGGACCTCGGCCAGGAAGGGCCGCGTGCGCCGGCGCACTCTGGCGGCCACCTACGTGTCCACGAGCACGGCGACGTCGGGGTGACGTCGCGGACCTCGGCCAGGAAGGGCCGCGTGCGCCGGCGCACTCTGGCGGCCTCCAACGTGTCAGCGAGCACGGCGACGTCGGGGCGGCGTCGGGGACCTTGGCCAGGAAGGGCCGCGTGTGTCGGCGCACTCTGGCGGCCTCCGTCTTGCCCGTCGAGCCTCAGCGACGTCGGGGGTGCTCGCGACTGCTGAAGGGCTCTGCATGGTGCCCGTCGAGGCCTCCAGCAGCACCCCGGCGGCCTTCGCTGCGTGCTTGATGAGGTGCTCTGCTGGTGCCCGTCGAGGCCCTCCAGCAGCACCCCAGGCCGGCGGGTGCTTCGCTGCGTGCTTGATGAGGTGCTCTGCTGGTGCCCGTCGAGGCCCTCCAGCAGCACCCAGGCCGGCGGGTGCTTCGCTGCGTGCTTGATGAGGTGCTCTGCTGGTGCCCGTCGAGGCCCTCCAGCAGCACCCCAGGCCGGCGGGTGCTTCGCTGCGTGCTTGGTGAGGTGCTCTGCTGGTGCCCGTCGAGGCCCTCCAGCAGCACCCCAGGCCGGCGGGTGCTTCGCTGCGTGCTTGGTGAGGTGCTCTGGTGGTGCCCGTCGAGGCCCTCCAGCAGCACCCCAGGCCGGCGGGTGCTTCGCTGCGTGCTTGGTTAGGTGCTCTGCTGGTGCCCGTCGAGGCCCTCCAGCAGCACTCCTGGCCGGCGGGCCCTTTGCTGCGTGCAGGTGACGGTGCTCTGGTCGCCGGCGCACTCGGGCCGCCTCCGTCGTGTCCACGCGCTCGGCGACGTCGGGGACCTCGCCCAGGAAGGGCCGCGTGCGCCGGCGCACTCAGGCGGCCTCCAACGTGTCAACTTGCACGGCGACGTCGGGGCGGCGTCGGGGACCTTGGCTTGGAAGGGCCACGTGCGCCGGCGCACTCTGGCGGCCTCCAACGTGTCCACGAGCACGGCGACGTCGGGGTGACGTCGCGGACCTCGGCCAGGAAGGGCCGCGTGCGCCGGCGCACTCTGGCGGCCACCTACGTGTCCACGAGCACGGCGACGTCGGGGTGACGTCGCGGACCTCGGCCAGGAAGGGCCGCGTGCGCCGGCGCACTCTGGCGGCCTCCAACGTGTCAGCGAGCACGGCGACGTCGGGGCGGCGTCGGGGACCTTGGCCAGGAAGGGCCGCGTGTGTCGGCGCACTCTGGCGGCCTCCGTCTTGCCCGTCGAGGCCTTCTAGCAGCACGCATGGCCGGCGGGTGCTTCGCTGCGTGCTTGATGAGGTGCTCTGCTGGTGCCCGTCGAGGCCCTCCAGCAGCACCCCAGGCCGGCGGTGCTTCGCTGCGTGCTTGATGAGGGACTCTGCTGGTGCCCGTCGAGGCCCTCCAGCAGCACCCCAGGCCGGCGGGTGCTTCGCTGCGTGCTTGATGAGGTGCTCTGCTAGTGCCCGTCGAGGCCCTCCAGCAGCACCCCAAGCCGGCGGGTGCTTCGCTTCGTGCTTGGTGAGGTGCTCTGGTGGTGCCCGTCGAGGCCCTACAGCAGCATCCCAAGCCGGCCGGCCCTTTGCTGCGTGCTGTTGACGGGTCGGTCGAGGTTGCAGCCATGCTCGACTTCGTGCGCTGGCGCACCGAGGTCAGGTCTTTCGCGAGGTTCGCTATATTAGAACGACCTGGACGTGGCTGTTAAATGGTACATGTTCATCAAGTTGGCAAGAAGTAGTGTTCAATTCAGAATTCAATGTAACTTGGCCTCTGGCCATTCTGGTGTGTCGCCTTGGGTTTCACGGTCTGTGTGCTGCCTCCAGACTATATTTAACCTGTGTGCATCCTTTTATATTTTTTTATTCTGATTGAGTTTGCTTTCCAAAGTTGATTTATTTCCACACTCCAATTGCAAGTTACACTCGTTTCGATTTAGTGTTTCATTTGGGATTTTTAATACTCTGTCTTTATATTTTTTTAATGTCTTTGCTTTATGATTCTCTTCCTCTTTGGCTGTGCGGCTTCCTCTTTTCCCCTTTTTCATTTTTGATACTTTTTACTTTAGTTGTTTTTGTTTCTACAGGACCTTTCCAACCAAGGGAAATTTGGGACAAGTGCTGCAAACATGAGACTTGAGATTTAAAGGCTGTTATTCATAACACTTTCTTGCAATATTATTATGGGCTATGGTAAATAAACTAGTTAATAGTCAGATTTGATCAGTCGTTTTATCCCCCTGTCTTTGATTAATTTCTTGTTTTCGTGTTCCAGGGTTACATCTACTGCCTGTGCGTCAAGAGTGTTCTTTCACCTTGCCCATCTACGCAGATATATGTGAAGGAGTGAAGCTATTGTGAATTTGTTGTTTGATGTAAGTATGCTTTAAATTGTAATTTTAACCTTGGTATTTATGCTCTCCTCTGCTTCTGGTTACGTTTTGTTCCTTCTTGTTGTCAGGTTTTTCATCTTACCATGGCTCTTTTGCCATATTCTCCACCTTTTGATCAAGAGATAGAATATAACCTGGCCATTGATTAGCATCATGGGGAGCAGACTTTGCAAAAGCCGCAGCAGCTATTTAAAATTATGAAGGATTTGTTCTGCGGACTATATTGTTTAGTTGATGTGTAACCTTTCTACCATTTTATTGCAATTTTGTTGTCCAATGCATTTATTGACTGTTGCTTTTATTTCCTGCGATCCAGGCTTTTGGCAAAGAGATGGAATAGAACATTGTCTTTGATTAAAATACTGCAGAAACAAGTGTTAGTGCCTCCTTTTTGTACCAAAACAATATGAGTTATCATGCAGCAGTGACTGTAGGGAGCAACAAGGCCTTTCTGAATGTGATCTCCACTTTGCTCTTTATTTTAGATATTAATTACCTTGTCCGTAGTGCCTACAATACATCATAAAGTCATACGTAATGTACTCGCCCATTTCTGTACCTTCATCTGAGTGCAAGTAACGCACAACAAAGTGGACGAATTTTCATTTGGTGTACAACCACCTCAATGCAAATACACTGGCGCTATTGTCTTAGTCATTTGTTAGTAGATGAGCATCATCAGGTTCGAACCAATTTTCTTATCCAAAGGTATCCTCAAGTGGTCCAAAATTTTGCTTCCGCATTTCTGATACTTATCTATTAAGTTACGACAAACTGTCCATCTCTGAAAAATTTTCTCACCAGATATAGAGTTTGTGCTTGTGCCCCTAGTTTTATAGCAAAGATGTGAACTAATATCCTTTGAATATAATGCATTATTAAGGATAGGGGAACTAACAAATTTGTACACATAAACACAGTCTGCAATCAATATCTCCATCCGTTGCCTAATTTATTTGTGAAAATGTTGCACAAATTGATTTTTATCCAGAAAATTTTTAAAGAAATACTGAAAATTTTATGCTAGACGGTAGTGAACTTTGCCAATTATTTATGACAGTAACAAGGTTTGAGAAAATAAGACTGCTTGCCCTTTCTAAAAGGGTCAAATTAGATAGAAACGCTTGCATACAAACAATTGTGCCACAGTTAAATTGTATGCAAACCAGCACACATTATAGATTCTTTTCCTAAAGGCGAATTAAAATGAGGCGCCTTGTGGGCCAATAGCTAATCCCTGATTCATACAAGACAGAACACCACACTCGTTGAAATTTCTTATTCTCTTGAAAAGTCATCCAACTTCACACGGGTGGGTAGGCAACCCTTCGTGCCGCGGTCCGGATGGGTTGCCTACCTACCGGGCGGACCCCCCAGCACTCCTGGCCGGGGGGCCCTTGCTGCGTGCAGGTGACGGTGCTCTGGTCGCCGGCGCACTCTGGCCGCCTCCGTCGTGTCCACGCGCTCGGCGACGTGGGGGACCTCGCCCGGGGGCCGCGTGCGCCGGCGCACTCAGGGGGCCTCCAACGTGTCCACGAGCACGGCGATGTCGGGGTGACGTCGCGGACGTCGCCCGGGAAGGGCCGCGTGCGCCGGCGCACTCTGGCAGCCACCGACGTGTCCACGAGCACCGCGACGTCGGGGCCCTTTGGCCAGGAAGGGCCGCTGCGCCGGCGCACTCTGGCGGCCTCCAACGTGTCCACGAGCACGGCGACGTCGGGGTGACGTCGCGGACGTCGCCCAGGAAGGGCCGCGTGCGCCGGCGCACTCTGGCAGCCACCGACGTGTCCACGAGCACCGCGACGTCGGGGACCTTGGCCAGGAAGGGCCGCGTGCGCCGGCGCACTCTGGCGGCCTCCAACGTGTCCACGAGCACGGCGACGTCGGGGTGACGTCGCGGACCTCGGCCAGGAAGGGCCGCGTGCGCCGGCGCACTCTGGCGGCCTCCAACGTGTCCACGAGCACGGCGACCCTATGGACCTTGTGCAGGGACGACCGTGGCTTTTCTTTAGAGGTAAAACGGTTTAGATGTAGTTCGTTTAGAGGTAAATAACAATTAGAAGTAAATTGTCTGTTTAGAGGTTTTCAGCCCCTACTACACAGATACATCTAATTTATTGTTTAGAGGTAAATTGGTTAGAGGTTCCGCGTTCATCTCTCCCCTCGCCCAGCGGCGCCAGCAGATCTCCGCCACCAGGCATCTCTCGAGATTCTCTTTCAAAGAGGTCTCACTCTCCATTACATGGAAATGAAACAGCCACTTCAGTCCGATCAAGGAGTTCATCAACATCTTCGGAGGAATTTAGCTTCAAAAACTTGCGGGCGTCAAAAAATGATCCCAATTACGTCCCCAAGGTATCATCTAAGTACCAAACCTAGTGCATCAAAGCCGCCTCGCAAGAAGAGGGGCAAGCCACCCCCAAATAAGCAGAATCCTACCAATAAAGGAGTAAGTTACTTTGTCCCATTTGTCAAGTAACCTCTAAAGGCAAATTTTGCAATACGAAGTGTGGCCACGTTGCGCGCCCAGCTTGCCTGGAAAATTGAGTCAAGTAACCAGTGCAGAAGGACAAGGAGTTCCCTACATGCCCAACCTGTCGCCGGCAGTTTGTATTCAAGGAAGTGCCCATGTACTTCTGACAAACTGATACTTCCATCTTATGGAAGTACCATACATACGAGGGGTGGCCGACTCCAGAAATTTCTGTACGAGGAACATGTTCCGGACGGAACATGTTGGAACATGTTCCAATTTTGGGAACATTTCGGAACATCTCGGAATAGAGGGAACATCGGAATCATCAGGAACATCGGGGAACATTTGGAATTATCTGGAAATATGTTGGAACATTTGGGAACATTCGGGAACATCAAAGAACATCTGGGAACATTTGAGAATATTAAGGGAACATCTCCAGAGTACCTCCATTGCTGTCGAATGCAATGCAAAGAATAGATTCTACTTGATATCGCTATCGAATTCTGTCTTCTAAGCCAAACTGCAAATCTGAGTGTCGGATAGTCTGACCACACCTAAAGTCGAACCTGGGTCCAAACTTCTTCCATTGACTCAAAATGGACCGGTTGACCTTGCCCTGTTTCCAAAAACACCCCTCTTTTGCTATTCTAGCTTTGTAAGGGGATCCTACTTTGCCCCGTAGACCATGACGGACCTGCAGCAGTGCCCCTGGGGCCCCGGATCGAAAAAGCCGACTCAGGGTAGTTCATTGGTCGTCCAAACACACCAAATTTGGAGTAGATCGGACCGCGGCAATTCCCCCCTTCCCCCTTTTACGTACGTACGCGCGCGCGCAAACACACACACACACACACACACACACACCCCACCCACCATGCACTCTCGTTCCAAGTACGTGACATCACGTTGAAACGAACGAGACAAAATGTGGCATTGTCACATTCGTTTGGATGTGAACAAGGTAATTTTTGGCCGATTCACATCCAAACGAATGTGACTCAATGCTCAAACGACCGTGACATAGTTTCAACCAGATGTCTCGCACTACGAATGAGAGTGTGCATCCGACCATCCTGACACGGGACAGGCTAAAAAAGATATAATAAACCAGAGGAACACAAGGAACATTTTGGAACATTAAGGAACATTTTGGAACATTTTGGAACATTTTGGAACATTTTGGAACATTTTGGAACATTTTGGAACATTTTGGAACATTTGGGAACATCGAGGAATACTGGGAACATGAGAACATTGGGAACATCAGGGAACATTTTTCGGAACATTTGACCGATGTACGAGGAACATCGAAGTCGGCCACCCCTCGCATACATATTTAAGTGTTTTTTCTCACTTTTTGGTCTGATAATGGTTCATTTTCGTCGAAAATTTGCTGTTTGCTTCAGAAAATGTATAAGGGTTGAATAATTGCTGCAGAATAGATAGTTTTATCACAAATCGTGAATCACCAGGATGATGAAGACTGGTTCTGAAACTGAGACTTGAAATGGTAGTTTCTCTAGCACTTCATGAGCTCCAAACTGCAAAAGTTGGCCGCGAAAGAGATCCGTGGCTACTTTGCACCAAGATGGCTCTGGCATTATGAGAAACAGCAATTATTTCACTTGTTTGTAGTGTAGTAACCGCGATAATTTTCTTAAAATTTACCAAATTGAAATCTGCATACGAATTTGGATTCGTCTTAGCAAGACAAACATAAAATGTTAACACATGTCATAGCTTTGCATGTGAAAGTTGAAAGCCTTAGAGCGTTAACTGTTTTAAACCGTCCATTTTAAGGCATCTTAGAACGTTTGAAACTTCGAAGGTTTTTAGAGTGTTTTATAGTTTAGTTGACTGGCCTGATGGTAAGGACAGCGATATGAGCAATTTCAATGAGAATACAGGTAGAAAGTACACTTCTTGGGCCAAAAAACTATGGTCATGGTGCCCCACGGGGTGGTCATGGTACCCCATACATGGGGCGCCATTACCACTTTGCGTTTTATTTTCCAAAATGTTCTGTGAGCCCGCCGTGCATTGCAGACAAGTTCCAATGGGTGGAAGAGGTCCTTGGAGGTCCAAAGAATCCCCTCATGCTGGAAACTTAACTTTTCGAACCACACGGTGGAGTAGAGGGAGTATAGGGATTTTGGACCGACTTCGGAGACAGCCAGAGCTGCCCGACCCGCGTAATACTAGTGCTATTATTGCCCCCCTCCCGCGGGTACCATTGTCGGTCCAGGGGACCCCGGCAACAACCAGGGACTCCCGCAGACGGCACCCAGCTCTCGAGCCACGCGGACCTACTCAAAACCTCTCTCTCCTAATAAACTCCTTGCTGACCTCCATCCACGAGTACCTTCCTTCATCAGAGACCCACCGCACCAGAAACGCTACACTAGTATCTCCCCGGTGGGGAGCCCCGTCGAGCCGTTGCCCAACGCCCGTTACGTGCAGCCCAGCTTGCTCACTCGCTCATCCGCGGAGCGAGTTCGCGAGCGGCAGCGAGCGAACTCAGCGGAGCGCTACTCGCCCCCTAAGATCTGCTCGTGTCTGTCTGAAGCCTTGTCGGGAGCCCCCTGTCCGGACCCTGTCCGGACCCCCCCTTAGCGCCCAAGAGCTCGTGTCTGTCTAAAGCCTTGTCCGGAGCCCCTGTCCGGACCCCCCCTTTCCGGACCCCCCCTTGCCGCCCAAAAACTCGTGTCTGTCTGAAGCCTTGTCCGGACCCCCCCGTCCGGACCCCCCCTTTCCGCCCAAAAGCTCGTGTCTGTCTGAAGCCTTGTCCGGACCCCCCCGTACAGACCCCCCTTAGCGCCCAAGAGCTCGTGTCTGTCTGAAGCCTTATCCCGACCTAACCTAAAGGGTTTGGTTATGTTAGGTTATGTTAGGAGCTTAGGTTGGGTTAGGGTTTTGTTAGGTTGGGGAAGGTTAGGTTACGATAGGTCCCGACCCCCCTGTCCAACCCCCCCCAGGACCCCACTCACCCAGCCCCCCTGTCCTCCTCAACATGCCTTCGATTGCACCCGCCGTCGCCTCAAGACACTTTTATACCCAAATAAATAAACACATTCTAATTTCAAACAATGCTACAGTTATTATTTACCTATGTTTCAGCATGAAACTCGCCATCAAAAAGAATGTATCACTGCTTTTTGAAACTGGGTCTTCCCCGCCGAATCGACGATGGTCTTTTTTTTGAGGTCGATGGATTCGGCCCAAACCACTTTTAATCGATGCTTTGGGGGCCCCCAAAAGGGACCTCTCTAAGAGGTTTTTTTTTAAAAATCTTTTTTCCCCCAGAGTTATGGCCAATCCCTTTTTGGGAAATTTAGTAAAATTTTAGTGAAAACAGTACTTTTCATCTTAGCCTATGAAAGTGTGATGTGAGACCCCTTTGGCTTATATTTCCATTTCAACTAGCTTAGAGGGGTCCTAAAAACCTTCTCCTCTGACTGAAGGTGAAAAATAAAAAAATTTCCCATTTTTTACTTGGGAAAATTTATGAAAAAAATGAAAAATGAGCATAACTTTTTTACGTGGTTTGAAAATTTTTGGACGATACTTTGTCCTAAGATTCACTTTAGGTGACCGCTTAAAACTAAAAAATATTTCATCTGGCAATACGTTCTTCACTGAATCGGGTTGATAAAACTTAATTTTGAGCTAAAATTTTACTTGAAACTTATGACGACAAAGCGCATTGACTCCAAAATCAATTTCAAAGGTAAAAAAGTTACTTATCATATATCTTGAAGTCAGGGCAGTTTAAAACACCTCAAGAATCCATCCCTTTGATGCTCAAAATGTTGATCACTCCTTATTTTAGGTATTTTGCTCTCCTTTTAAGTCTAAACCCATTAATTGTAAGTGGTCTGTACTAGTAAAACTAAGGCATAGTATTATGCCTGTCCTCAAGCGTAAAATCTTACAGTGTACTCCTGCGCTTGACTTCAAGCGTAAGAAGAGCTATGTTTGAAGCCAAGCGTAATCAAGCCACATCAGAAATTCTGACCCACTGCCTCAAGCGTCAAGTCAGTACACTCAATTTCAAGCATAGTGAAAACCCATGCTGCATTTTACAAGCACAGGAGAATGCGCACATTCATAATGCAAAATCAGCTAAATTTAATTTAAGATAATATCTTGGCTATCTTAAACTGAGCTGATAAGATAATATCTTAGCTCTCTTAAATTGTCTTAAATTGTCTTATATTGTCTTATATTGTCTTATATTATTGGGGCTTTATAGGTTTATAATATCTTAGCTCTCTTAAATTGTCTTATCATCTTATCAGCTCAGTTTAAGATAGCCAAGATATTATCTTAAATTAAACTGAGCTGATTTTGCATTTGAAAGTGCGCATTCTCCTGTGCTTGTAAAATGCGGCATGGGTTTTTTACTATGCTTGAAATGGAGTGTACTGACTTTCGCTTGAAGCAGTGGGTCAGAATTTCTGATGTGGCTTGATTACGCTTGGCTTCAAACATAGCTCTTCTTACGCTTGAAGTCAAGCGCAGGAGTACACTGTAAGATTTTACGCTTGAGGACAGGCATAATACTATGCCTTAGTTTTACTAGTACAGACCACTTAAAACATTGCAGACACTGTAGAATCAGCTGTTTGAAACAACGGACAAAACCCTTACCACCAATACTACCAACCACTATGTACTTTATGGGTTTAGACTTAAATGGAGAGCAAAATACCTAAATAAGGAGTGATCAACATTTTGAGCATCAATGGGGTGGATTCTTGAGGGGTTTTAAACTGCCCTGACTTCAAGATATAGGGTAAGTAACTTTTTTACCTTTGAAAATTGTTTTGGAGTCAATGCGCTTTGTCGTCATAAGTTTCGAGTAAAAAATTTTTGCTCAAAATTAAGTTTTATCAACCCGATTCAGTGAAGATACGTATTGCCAGATGAAATATTTTTTAGTTTTTAAGCGGTCCCTAAAGTGAATCTTAGGACAAAGTATCGTCAAAATTCTAAAACCACGAAAAAAAGTTTGCTCATTTTTCACTTTTTTTCATAAATTTTCCCAAGTAAAAAAGGGAAAATTTTTTGATTTTTCACCTTCAGTCAGAGGAAAAGGGTTTTTCAGGACCCCTCTAAGCTAGTTGAAATGGAAATATAACCCAAAAGGGGTCTCACATCCATTTTTCATAGGCTAAGAAAAAAGTACTGTTTTCAAAAAATTTCACAAAATTTCCCAAATGGTATTGGCCAAAACTCGGGGAAAAAAGATTTTAAAAAAAATCCTTTTAGAGAGGTCCCTTTTGGGGGCCCCAATGCTCGATTAAAAGTGGTTTGGACCGAATCCATCGACCTCAAAAAAGACCATCGTCGATTCGGCGGAGAATGCCCCAACTACAACAACGTTTGGTATAACAGATTCAAACTTCAACTTTTTTAAAAAATTTTCTCATGTTGCCTAACTTCTCTCATCGTCATCAGGTTAGCCAACCACCAACACTAACAAATGATTTTTTTTCTCTTAACATTTTTCTATCGCCATTATTACATTTTAATTTTTATTCAAATTTATTTTTAGTTTATTTTGTTTTTAGTTTAACACATATACATGAGATAAAAATTTCAAAAATGATATAAGATTAGAACTATATGGTGGCAATTTTTCCCACAATTCAACTCATCCCGTTGCCAAGCAAAAAAAATTTGTTGGGGTGAAATTTCCCTCCTCTCTATTTAAAAATTTCTATCTTACCTTCCTCTAAACATAAAATGAAGATATTGAGGTACCACCTGATAAATTTGAACCTTTTAATTATTGAAAAGGACTGTAATATAAATTCTCTTACAGAAAGTGAGTCTTGCTCTAGGCTTCACCTTAGATGAAATACTAGAAGTTGAAACGCCTGTCCTCTCAGTTATAAGCATGAATGAACAACCGACCTGTTCCAAATATTTGGTAAGACCAGTCAACCATTAATATCTGAAATCAATATTACATTAAAAAGGTCCACTTATTTATGATTCCCTTGCAGACACCACAAATATGCTCAACCAAAGGGAACAAGAGAGATAAGGAAAAAAGTTCAGAAAGCGAGAACTCTGAAATAGATGTAAGTTTAGATCATACAGTATCAACACAACAAAACTAGTCCCGTCAAACATCACAATTATTTTATTGCAGGATGATGAACAACCTGACAATGATGATCAAACAAATAAAAGAAAGAAGAAAGAGGAAAACCCCAAAAAACAGGTATTACAAACTGTAACTATTAATAAATACACAGTAAAAATTGCACACTAACTAATTTTCAAAATTTAACAGGAAACAATTTTTTAAAGATATAAAGCCCATTGTAGTCAATTCTATGACACTACTGGGGATGAGTCTCCCTGATTTTTCCCCCACAGATCTGAGCAAGTATGCGAACAAAATCTTACGAGAAGCAAAATTTTAAACGTTTCGACTAAATCTCTAAGAAATGTCCAAAGTCACTTTCCCTTGTCAAAATGAAGCTTACTCAATTATCTAAAAGGATTTTAACACAGAAATTGTAAAATCTTAGTCCGTCTACATCAATTTTTTTTTTTTAGAAAAGTGCTTTTAACATGTATGAGCCCCCTTAAGAAAAGAAAAGGGACGCATCCAACAAAGGAATCGGAGAAATAAACTGAGTTCAACACAACAACTAGATTTAAGAAAGAAAGCTCGAGATCAACGAAGAAATTTGAGAAAACAAACTTCAGAAAAGAGAAAGAATGAAGTGTTATAGTGTGGCAGTGTAAGGGACTTGGAGGGAAAGGGTAGTCGAAGGTCTCGTGGAGACGGAAGCTTCTGTATTATCAGCAAGGTGACCGTGTACAGAATGGTGGCTGGCGCCAGACAGCGCGCCTTTATTTTACAGATGCAAAGCATAAGGAAGAACAGTATGGTGGAGAGTGGGGGTGCATGGCCAATGGGATTTAGGAACCAGGGTTTTGAGGGAAGAACGGAAAGAAGAAGGGTTGAGGTCCTGGCCAGGATCACTAGGGCAGTGGTTAAAAAAATGGGGAATGACCATCTAGAGGCCGTGCTTTGGTTATGTTCTCTATTATTTCATATCATAACACCACCCCTCCTGAATGAAAGAAACGAATTTCTTAAAATTTTCCCGTACACCCTTTTCTTCCGGCTTCATGTTGAACACTGATTTTAAAATTTTTTCTGACGTACTGGTTTAAGATTTTAGAACTATTCTCCACTCTCTCACTAACTTAAACGTGATTTACAAGTCTGATTAAAGCCCAATTTTGGTAATTTCTTGAGTTTTCTTTCTTGAGTTGATGACGACTGCTCGCTGTCTTGATGTGATGCTACAAAGGCTCGCTTCCCCATTACACCTTTTGGGTGCCAGGCGTTAGGGTGTCCAGTCCTAACCCCGGGGGTCGGCTTGTTGTTAAAAAAAAAAAATAAAGAATATTTGGGCCCTTTAACATCTTAGACGCCAGGTAGACTCCAGCAGCTCCAAACGGATGTTACAACCGTCGTCACGTTTTGCAACACCGCGTGAATTTGGGATGTTCCGCCTGGGGGCCAACCAAAATTTGTGTTAGTTCTGGTGAAGCTCCAACTGAAACAAACAGAAAACACTCTACACAGTTTTGCGCTTTTAAGTACCCAAACCCCCTACTCTGTCTGGTTGGTTTGCCTGATGCCGTCCTGACTACTAACTAATCCTACTCTGTAGGCACCTTAAAATCTAAGAAACTTAATTAGCTGTTTGCTAGTGCAAATACTTAACTCATGGACTACTCCTCGCGTATGGGCTGGGACTCCGGGGCTGGCACGACGTCACCTCTCAGATCTGGATATGTCCAGGGCGGCTGCCAGCAATTGCTGGGGGGGAGCGTTCCATCCAGAACGTGAACTGGGTTGGTTTCCTCTCGCAGTAGCCAGGTGTCAGTCGGTCATGTAGCAGGGTGAGGTACTCGTAGTGACCCCTGCTTCTTCCGTGCGCCCCCTGCGGTTCAATCGTTGGTATGCTATGGCGGGGGGTGTGCGCACGTAGATGTAGTGGATCGGTCGTTGAGTGGGTGGGGCGACGGCGTCGCGCAGAATCCGTAGAATGGCCATGTGTTCTTGGCCGATGGCGCTCATCTCGGCGAGGCCTTGGGCGAACACTCTTAGTGAGCATGGGGCGAACGTTCCAGGACTGTCACCCTCTGGAGGGTTACCCAGCAAGTTAGTTTGGCGGCGGCCAAGCGTGGCTAGTGCGAGCACTTGGAAAGGGTAGCTCCAAGTGGCTCGGTCAGTGTAGAGGAGTTCCAGTAAGTTATGTCCCTCCACGTCTTGCCAGTCTTTGACAGGTTCATCTAGTACTGGGAAAAGTTCCAATCTCTTGAGTTGGCTGCAAGAGTCGTTTTTTCCAGCTGCGATGTTTCCTTAAGTAGATGTTTGGGGGCCATCGGCGATGTTGTTTCATGAAGTGTGTACCATCAGTGCGGCGATGATGGCCAAGAAGGCGATGTTTCCCTGATGAAAATCATTTTTTGGCCAGGTGCGCCAAGTCGACAGTGGCTCTGTGAATTTAAACTTGTTAGTTGCTAAACTTTGCTTGTACTCTCATCCTCTCCGAATGAAGGAAATGCGAAGCATTTTAAAAGTTTTACTTCTTTTGTTTGTACAGTCGGGTTTACAATGTTTATGTGGTTTTTACTCGGGTTGCGACTGACGACACTCCTTGTGTATAACTGCTGCGCGCGCGCTTGCGTCTGGCGATACTCCGCGCGTCGGGTTCCTAGCGCGGTCTGGTACGGTGCACCCCGCCAGTGCAAGCGGCGCTGGAGTCGCGTGTCGTACCGTAGCTGTCCGTTTCTGCCCGTGTTGCGCCGGGTTTTCGCAGGTCGGAGCCTTGCGGTGCGTTTCCGACCGTTGCGCTCGGCCTGTGGTTGGTCGATTAGGTCAGCTGACGTATTCTTGACTCCTGATTGGCGTTGTCGCGTCTTCCCGGTTCTCGCGGCGTCCCCGACGCCGGGGTCGGGGTCGTCGGCGTCATTCCGTGAGTGGCGTCCAGCTTTGGGAAAGGGAAAGGGGCCGCCATCTTGGACGCTGTCGGACGTTGTAGAACGCTGTCGAACATGGATCAGATTCTGACCCTCCGTTTTGAGGCGCGTGCCGCCTGGTGTTTTTGTGGCTCAGCTGCGGCATTCTGGTTATGTGAGTACCCTTTCTTGTGGCGTCTTTGGCGTTTGCACGATTCTTGTGGCATGTGGCATGTGCGTGTTTTAGCTGTGCGGTGGTTTGGGGTGATGTGTGAGGAGGGCCTGCTGTCTCCTCAATTCGTGCTCGACCCCCTTTTCCGACGGGATCCTGAAGTGCAGGAATGGGATACCGTTGCTCTCATCCAGACATGGCCGAGATTTCTTGTTTGGCGTGCGAGTGTAGGGTTTTTGTAAGTGGGCTTTGTACTGGACTGTAGCTTGTGGGTTAAGATTTCGCTGTCTCACTCCCTGTCTTTTTCCCAAAAGGGGGAACTTCCTGGCTTAAACCCCGGGCCCCTTTGGGGTTCCCCTTTGCACACCACTTCAACCTGAAGTGGTCATGCACGTCCTCCCACCTGATCACCCCCTCTTGGGCCCCAATTTTTTGGGCCCGGCCCTGAATTGTATGATTTCGAGGTCCCGCCGGAGGTGGGCCTAGCGTTTCCCCCTGCCGGAGTTCGGATTCGTGCAGGGGGCCCCGGGGTGGAGTTGGGGCCTGGGGTTGTGTTTGGGTTCCCCGGGGGTTTGGGTCTGCCTGTTGAGGGCCTTCCTGTGGTCCCTGGGGGGATGGGGGACCCCGAGCCTCCTTTCCTGGGGTTTCTCGACGCCCCCTTCGAGGAACACTCGTTTCGCTGCCGTCGGCGGCCGAGGAGTTTGTGTGGCGTGGACCCGGCGTCGGTCCGGCCAGGGCCTCCCCTGCATGCTATGGACCCTCTCCCATTGACTGATGTCCCGGTAGCTCAGGTGGGTGGAGTAGTTTTCGTTTTTTTTTTCGAAACCCCCAGGCTCCGTCACTACCTATGCTTTGATCCCGTCCTGTAGCTGGAGACCGAGCGTGTCTTGCGGGACGCTCGCCGTCTCGCTTTTGCTGCGGCGGCCGAAGAGTACGCCCTTTGCCTGGACGTCGAAATTCTGTCAGATTCGGACTCCGAAGAACCATCCCGCCCGCAGGGATTAAACTGTTTAGATTTTCCCTTTTAAAATTTTGAAGACCGGGGGCTGGGATTCCCCCCAAATTTCCCGATCCAAAGGATAGTGATTCCAATCTGTGCTGGTGCGGTTTCGAGTACCCGAGTGACTCTAGCGACTCTAGTGTTTCTGTGATTCTGAGAGGGGTGATGATTTTGTTGGGAATATGCTCCCCCTTTTCCTGTGCCCCTTTAGGCTTCTTGTGGGTTGGTTGCCCTATGCTCCCTTCTTTTCCTGTGCCCTTCAGGCTTCTTGTGGGGTTTGGGTTTCCCTTTTGGTGTCTTTTGGTTTCTCGATGTTAAACCCCGATTTTATAAAATTTCATGAAGCTGATTGTTGTTTGTTGTTTCACGTTCCTTTCCTTTTATCTTGCATGTTGGGCACTTCTTGACCCCAACTTTTTGTTCCCTTTCACGGGGGTTTTTGGTGAGGTTGTCCTTCCTTTTTTTTATTTTTTTTTCTTCCAAATTTGGGGAAGTGTGCTTGTTTTTTTTTTTTAAAGAAAGGTTTGCCTGTGTACTGGGCTTAAGGGGCCCCCTTGACGCTCCCTTGCTCAGTTGTTATTTAGTGCCTTTTTTTATTATTTGCTTTGTTTCAGGTTTTGATTTGTTTTTCTTCTGGTCTTGACGGAGCCGTTGTCGAAGCAGTTTATTCTTTTGCTCGAGGACAAGACGCGTTGGACTTGCTGCTGACGTCCCTTACTTCCCTGCTGCTGCTTGCTCTACTTGGCTTCGTTTACCTCGGTGAGTTTGCATTCTGATGTAGTGTGCCCTCTTGAGTGGCACTTGGTGCATCTTAACCTTTTGGATTTTCCTCTTTTCCTTGACTGTCCTGCTTGGTTTTCTATTGCTTTATCGTCATGTTTCGTTTTTATTTGCTGCAGTGATGTGGATTTTTGCGAGGGAATTCCTGTCTGTTGTGCTGGCTGACTTGGAATCGTCGTGTCAATTTGAGCTGCTTCCCATGCTGTGAGTTTGGGCTGCTGATCCTGCTGCTCCTTCTGAGGTGAGTTTGCCTTTTCTATTGCTTTTATCTGGAATTCTATTTCCATTATTTCTTTCATCATTTCCTTTTCTTGAGCCCTCATGCATTCCAACACTTGCTTTACGTATTCTGGATTCTTTTCACTAGGTTTTATTGTTTTTGGGCTTGTGCAGTATATTTCCTCAATGTCTGAGTCATTTTCTTCTAAATTTATGACTTCAATTTCTGATTCCGAAGCTGAGTCCCATGCTCCTAGCAAATTTGTGTATCCTGGGTCTTCAAACCAGCTTAGAGCCTCTTCTTCTTTTCTGAGCTTCTCCGCATACTCCTTCCTTTCTCTGGCTTCTCTTTCTCGCTGAGCCTGAATTTTCTGTTTTCTTATCTTCTCTCTTTGCTCGAGCTGCTCTCTTCTAAATTCTGCGTCCCGTTTTTTCTTTCTAAGTAGCTCCTGGTGTTGCTTTTGTCTTACTTTCCTTTCTTTCTCCTCCTCTTTTTCAAAAAGTTTTGCTAGCGGTGATGTTTTGGTTTGTTTAATTTGCTTGTTATTCTGTTTCAGTGGCGTTATCCGATCCGTATCCGTTGTGAGAGTGTCCTTTGGCTGAAGTGGCGATTCCCTGGCCCATTCTTTGTGGTGGCTGGTTTTGGGTATTTGGTAAGTTTTCTTTACCTTTCCATCCTTCAATTCGCGGGCAGAGTCCTTTTCGTTGGTTCCTTTATGAGCAATCCAAGTTCTGGGGGCCATTTTTGCAGATGTTTTCCGATTTCCGATTTGGTAGCTGAGTTGGGTTTAGATTAAGGTTTGACTTTGGTATAAGATGGCGGGCAAGGACAAGATGGCGGCCGGTTGCTTCCGGTTCGTCATAGCAGGCGGTGCTTTCATGGCCGGTTCGACTCATGCTTGGTTCTCCTGTTGCAGGTTATGTGGACGCGACCATTTCTGAGGCGTCAGAGTGCCGATTGCGAGCAGGCGGTGACTCGTAGCTGTTTGTTGACATGGTTGGAGTGCGTCTGTGAAGAACTGAAGCTGGTGACTGCTCTGGGCGTTTGGACTTGAGGACACTGCTGAGCGATTCTCACGTTTCGGGGTAGTTTTGGAGTCTCTGATTCGCCGAAAGTGAGAAATATCCAATTAAGTTTTTCTGATTATTGGGGTCCTGGGTGGTACTAGAGTGATGGCAATGGTATTTAAAGTAAAGACCTTGTACTATCTTCCTAAAAACATGAGCCATAAGGTATTCCCATACGTTTTAGTGGGTGTTTTGATCACGGAAATTACGTTGTCACGGAAGTTACAAAGTGTGAAAATCAGCTTTAACGGCTGACTCGGGCTTGCTGTGGCTTACAAGTCGTTCCAGGGTCAAATGATACTCTAAGCCCGACATTTCAGCGGAAAATTTTTTCACCTAGTGCTGCTGCAACATTGGGTAAAGGGTGCCACGGAAGTTACAGGTAATTGTTGATACACGCCATTTTATAATGCTCTAGCCCGCTTTGAGACCGTGTACAGCATCTTAGATTTCCGCGACCCATGCAATTATATCCCAGGGACTCCACTTTGATAGCTTGTGTCATGGAAAGTTAAAAGTTTGGCTTGGGGAGAAGTCCAGAGCTGCCTTTTCGAAATTTGTGTAGTGAAATTCAATATACGGAGGACATTTTTCGTTGCAGCATAAGTACCTTCGAAAGAAGTCTGGCGTATTGGTCTTCGGTTGAAATTAGCTCGAGACATGCCAAGCTTCGAATCCCCATCGACAGTTGGCAGCATTTTCGAACCACACCGCCACACTGGGGGCGGAAAGTTCGAGTATGTTCTCTTTGGACAATCACGGAAGTTACATTTGGGGTATTCCAAACGCTACGTAGACCAATCCAACGAACGTGAACTTTTCCAAATGTGTGCGTTTAGTGGGCAATGGCCCTCCCTAACATCAGAAACAAACCCCATGTCGATATCTGCGCTCGTTTGGGCACAAGAGTCAGAAGAAACGAAACTACCCCGAAACGTGAGAATCGCTGTGCTTTCAAGTTTTGGAAGATGCTCGGCTACAGCTAGAAGAGGGCTGCTCGATGGTTGCTCGATTGCCGTCGTGGATCAAATGGTTCAAGAAGATCCTCTGTGTCCTGTTGGTGGACGTTCCAACCTTTGCCGTTTCGCGGCTTTCCCGGCGGGACTCTCGGCATCATTGTGGTGTCGGGGTCTCGGGGGCTGTTCTCAGGCTTGGGATCCGGGAGACAGTCTTTTCCATCTGGCCAGTGGAACCGGGTACCGGCGGGCCCCTTTGTGGACGGGGGCCCGGGGTCGTTGCCAGGGAAAGGCCTCGGCTTTATGTCGGGGATAGCCCCCTGGTGCGGCCCCGCCGGCGTAGTTGGGCTGGAAGTTGCCTCTTCCGTTCCCGGCCTGGTTCCGTGACCGGGTCGGGATGTAAGTGGAGTTTTCGTCGGGAGCGGCTCAGTCAAGACCAGCAACGCCTCTGGAACGGGCGCCGACCGCAGCACCAGCGTCCGCAGCGCGGCCATGGTGGTCCCGGCCATCGCCGCCGCGAATACCAGCGTGGTCTGCTGGGGCACCGCCAGCGTGAGGCGGATGAAAGCGGAACTCCACTTCGAGAGCGGCTCCGATGGACCAGAAGAAAGCCTCGCAGCGCAGGGCTGGAAGGCTGCTCTTCGCCGCCACCAGCGCCAGCAGCGCCGTCAGGTTGAGAGCTCACCATCGGGTTCTGTGACAGCAAGCTTCACGACAACTGCACCACAAGCGGGTGGCTGGCGGTGATTGCCACAGACCATACCGGAGACCTGGGCAAGGCCAGGCTGCCCTTTCCTTCACCTTTGGTCAGTCGTGCTGGCTTGTTGACATGTCGTCCTTGGTTATTGGATGACTCAGACGTATGTGAGCCATGCAGCTTGGGTTTCTTCCTCGGATTTTGGATATGCTGCCAGTCTGTCGGTGTGGACTATCATCATGGTATATGGGTGAGCTTCCTTCTGAATTCTCGCGTTACAGTCGTTTAAGATATTTAGTATAGTGTAGGGTCCTTCCCATGGTGATGTTAACTTTGGGGAGACTCCTTTAATCCCTCTTGGTCTGTAGAGATAGACCCTGTCTCCTGCCTTGAATGGGGTCAGCATTGCAGTGTTGTCATATCGTTGTTTCATTTTTGTTGCAGCCGACTCTTGCATCTCCCTGACCAGTTCGTGGATTTGGTCGAGACGCTCTCTGATTTGCTGCGGCATGATTCCAACGTCCTTTGTCCATGGTGGGCTTCCTTGATTCAGTGTGAGTGGAGTCCTCATCGTTGTGCCAAACATCATTTCATACGGAGAGAACTTGTGGACTGGATTTGGCAAGTTCCTGTATGCCTGAGCTATGTGAGGTAAATATTTCACCCACTCTTTTTGGACTTTATTTACTAGCATTGCCAACTGCTGCTTGAGGGTTCTGATCCACCTTTCCACTTTTCCGTTGGCTGAAGGGTGAAAGGCTGTTGTTCGATATTTCTTTATCTGGTACAAGTCCATTATTTCCTGGAATAGTTGCGACTCAAAGGGTGTCCCTTGATCCGAAAGGATAGAGACTGGTGCTCCGTAAACTGAGAAAACATGGGTTATTAATGCAGTTGCAATTTCTTTAGCATCATTTTTAACAAGTGGGACTACAACTGGCCAGCCTGAAAATGCCTCTATTGCCACTAATATGTACTCGTATCCTTCTTTTGTTTTAGGTACTTTGCCACAAATATCTACATGCCACCTGCCATGGAGTGTTCCTTCCTTGAATATTTTGAGTGCTGCGTTTTTGGTGGGGTGTCTCGGTTTCTTGAACCTTTGACAAGTGTCGCAATTGGATATGTGTGCTGCTACATCATCGGCCATTCTGGGCCACCAGAAAAACCTACGTAAGTAATTGAGTGTCATTGTTTCACCAAAGTGATTCCCTTCTCCCAAGTTTTGATGGTATTCCCTGACTGTGAATTTTACACTGGCTCTGGGTAATATTAATTGGAGTGTTTCTTTTGCAGGATCTCCTGTCGGGTCCTCGAATCTCCTGTAGAGTACTCCATTTTGAAGTGTTAAGGAGTTGTATTGGTGCCAAAGTGTTCTGGTATTGCGCCCAAACTTGATGACATCTTGAAGGAGGGGCTTCTGGCCTTTCTCTACTGCTGTGATGATTGGGGCTAAGTTTTTGTCTGCTCTCTGCAGTGATGCCATCTCTAGTGGTGTTTCCCCTTCAGGTGAGATTGCAGTGTGTAGAATTTCTGTGACCCTTTTGTTCTCCTCAACTGTCTGGCAAATGCGACAACTTTCTTCACAAGTTCTCACCTTAGTTGGGTCTGGCTGGGTGTGGTGGTGACAGATATTAATGGTCATGTTTGTGTCTTTGAACACTTTGTAGAGTAGTGGAATTATTTCTAAATTGTTTTCTGGACTTTTGTAATAGTCAAACTCTGGTAGATTCCACTCAGTGATATTTCTGTTGATGAGCCAAGCTTTCAGGATGTTTAGTGCTATTTCTACATCATTAACGTGTGGTCTGTGCTCCATCTTTTCCTTGACAATGAGACTAATGATTGTTTTGTTGTTTCTGTTGTAGGTGCACAGCCCGGGGAATGTTTTGTCTGTGTTCGAGTGGAAGTCTCGTTTGACTTGGTACCACTCTTCGATTTGTCTGGCCAGTGGAGAGGAGAACTTCCCTTCCAAGCTGATTGGGTGAACTACTGGTGCTGTGTTGGGGGCCTGAAGTACTGATGTGAAGATTTCCTGGATCGTTAACCCTTCCACAAGAGTGGAGCTGATGAGGTAAGCTGTTGCGTCTTTAGCTTCGATTTTTGTACACTTTTTGCAGTTAGGTTCACATGGCCTGTCCGGCCGCCTACTTAGTGCATCTGCATGACTGATGTTAGTGCCCTTTTCGTGCACAACTGTGAACTTGTATGGAGACAACTTTTCCAACCATCTTGCTAACATGCCAGTAGGGTTTTTGAAATTTTTGAGCCACTGTAAGGCTGCGTGATCTGATTTTACTATGAAAGGTGCTCCTGCTAGATAATGATTGAAGGCTTTTACTGACTCTACCAATGCTAGGAGCTCCCTATGAGTGACACAGTAATTTCTCTGTGCTGGGGTTAATGTTTTAGACCAATAAGCTATCGTTACTTCATTGCCGTCTTGTTCTTGTGTTAGGACTGCTCCTAGGCCAGTGAGGCTGACATCACAAGTCAACGTGAATGGTCCTTTATCCACATCTGGAGAACCAAGGACTGGCGCAGTGGTGAGAGCTGTTTTGACAGAGTCAAAAGCTTCCTGACAGTAAGGTGTCCAATCAAAGTGGACTCCTTTTCTGAGTAGTCGGTACAAAGGTGAAACTTTGCTGGCCATATGAGGTACGTACTTGCCATAGTAGGCGGCTAGACCAAGCCATGACTTTAATTCTGAACTGTCATTTGGCTGTGGCCAATGAATGATTTTGTCGATTTTATTTGAATCTACTTTTATTCCTGTTTCAGACAGGATGTGTCCCAGGAAGGAAATCTCCCTTTGGAACAACTCACACTTTTTGGCTTTGAGGAGGAATCCTCCAGCCCTGACTCTATTAAGGAAGGCTTCCAGCCGTTGCAACATTTGTTCAAAGTTGTCTCCAGCTATGCAGACATCATCCAGGTAAACAGACACAGTATTTCCTAAATCATTGTGCTTGTTGGGTTCCAAGGCTGGTGTGACTAGTCTGTCTGTGACTTGTTGGAATGCCCCTGGGGCTGCAGAGAGCCCAAAACTCAATCGAGTGTATTCAAACTGCCTGTGTGGTAGTCCCAAATCTTCTGGTAAGATGATGGCCGTTTTGGGTTGGTCATCAGGGTGTACTTCTAGATTGTGGTACCCATGTGCTAAGTCAAAAGTGTGGTACATTTTGTGTCCCCCTAAATTTTGTAGAATTTCCTGCGTTCTGGGTATTGGTGCTGCTGGAACTCTAGTGATAGCATTGAGTGCTCTGTAGTCTACACAAACTCTAACTTCTCCAGTCTTTTTAAGGACACAGAGAATGGGTGACGCCCAAGCAGACTGGCTTGGTTTGATGGCTCCCATTTTTAAGTATTTCATAAATGTCTCATACACTTCTTTTCTGTAATGCAGGGGTACTGGACGTGCGTTTTGTTTGATGGGTGGATGGTCGCCGGTGTCTATCCTGAATTTCATCCATGGACATCGACCAAATGTGAAGTTGTCTGGTGCAAATACATCGTGGTGTCTGCGAATGAGTTTTTCTACTTCTACCTTCTGTTCTGGTGGCAAGGCAGTGGCTTTGATCATGGCATCTAAGTCTGCAGGTAATGGCATATTTTCTGGAATGGGTTCTTTTTCTGGCAACTTGTACTCTGCATCATGGAAATTTTCTATTTCATGCTCAGTTAAATTCAGATGTTCTGTCCCATTTGCTATGTTGACTGCTCGACATGGACACTCTTTAATTTCATTATTAGTTTCGTTATCACTTTCACATCCACTCTCTTCCTCCCTTTCTAAGTCCTCCTCGAAAGCTGGGTTTGCCTCATCCTCAAGACCATCATACTGTAATGGGTGGAGTAGTAGGACTTCTGCTATAATTGCATACTTAGGGATTTGGACACAAGTGTCTCCAAGATTTAGTAGAGTTACATTTACTGGGCCTGTCACACACGGTACAACGCCTGTCTGTGTGACTATATTTTCTGAGATTTGACTTTTAACATTAGGATTATTTTTACTGGTGTTAAAAAACCAACATGCATCTTGCCTTCTGCTCTTTCGGGTGGTTGGATTCCCAATTTTGTTCACTTTCTTGTGCGTTGGCCGCACCCTTTCAAAATCTTTTACCATGGTTTTGTTCTTTGTTTCTAGACCGTCAAGCTGGCGATGACCGGTCTGGCTGTCAAGCTGGCGATGATCAGCCCCCTCCGCTCTTGCCTGAGACGTTACTGTATGGCATGTCATTTCCGGAGGTGAAGCAGAAGTGGACAGTTTCCTTTCCGACTCCGGAGGACGACTATACCCATTAATCGTCATGGCAAGCAACGCGTCAGACAACTCTGACTCATCAACCACCAGGTCATTTTCCCAAACTTTGTGGAAACCTCCCTCTCTACGAAAGGTTTCAGCAAGATTTTCTGATTAGCACCACTTTTAAAAAAAATTGAAATTCAGACTGATTTCGTTTTATTTGGGTGTCTGAATCGTATTCTAAAATGGTACAAATTTTAAAGACCAACTTCTGAAAAGTTTGACCTGTTGTCTGAAAGTTGAATTTAGACTAGCAAGTCTGAATATTTAGAGCGATGGTTATCAATTTTGTCATTGTCGTCCGAAAACTAAATTCATACTTGTGAAATCGGAAAACGAGTGAAAAAACCCCGCCCCCTTTGTACATTTTTCGATTTTCTCAGAACTTTTATTAATACTACTGTTGTATTTCAAATAATATTTACGTTTAGTGTCGAAAAAGCATAGAGAATGTTTCAGAGCTCCGAAATGGACACTTATTGCTCTATCCGCTAGGTGGCGCTAGTGTCGCATGGACGATCTATTGGAGCTAAAATTGCCACTTGAAGGCGAAATTGCGAATATTTTGTTACAAACTTATTCCAGTGATTGTCTGAAGGGCATGAGCGCACCAAAGCAAATTCAGGTTTAAAAATGCAGTATAAGCTAAATAAAAAAGAAAACAACTTCACTCTCGCGCATGGGCCCCGGGTCGGGGCGTGGTTGGGCTAAGGCCGCTCTCCCTCGCAATTCAGCAGTCACCTCTAGCCTCTTCACTACCTTTGCAAATAGGAGTCTACTGCCGTGTACCTAATTTTTGAGCCGAGACGATCCGCTGAGCGTCTACCATAAACCCATGGCAAAAGTTCGCCGTATTGAGCTCTACTCGACAGAGTGGCATTGTTTAGTGCGACTGTTCATATTCTTCGTACAAATTAGTCTGATAAAATAGACCGACTGGGATCATTTTTCATACAAAATGTGATCTGAAAAATTTAGACTGGGTCTTCCATGCCCAAATCAAACCCGAGCCAAAGCCATGATGTCACCGATTTGGGCCAAAGTTGGTGGATCGCCGTCAATTAGTGTTAAGATCGATGCCCTAAATAGTTTTGGCCAAATTTTCCCAAAACTTCCGGGGATATAGCCATACCTCATTTTTGGCTATTTTGCCAAATGTAAAAACAGTGTTTCACTTAAGTCCAATATCTTGGCTCCTATGAGACCTTGAGTGGTGATTCTGTCTCATTCGAAAGGAAATGAAAATTTTGCATAAAATGGCGTTGGTTTGGTGTCGATAGATGTGAAAATAGGAAAAATTTACTCTAACGAAGAAACAGTGAACTTTACAGTGTAGTTCCCACCGAACGCCATCTTTGATTTTTGAAATTTTTGTCCTGAAGGTCCATTGAGGTCCCCACTTCTTGTCTTAAAGTATCTCAAGAAGTTCTTGGGTTTTGTGGTTTTTTTAGGGGGGGAAAATAAAACAGTGCACCCAAAAAAAGGGGATTTTGCAGTGAAGGCCCGAATTAAGTGACATCAAAGGCAGCCAACCCTATTCATAGACCGCCTTGTGGTTGGTTGCCCTTATGCTCCTTCTTTCCTGTGCCCTTCAGCTTCTTGTGTGTTGTTGCCCTTTTGGTGTCTTTTGGTTTCTCGATGTTAAACCCTGATTTTTATAATTTGCATGAAGCCTGATTTGTGTTTGTTTTTTCACGTTCCTTTCCTTTTATCTTGGCATGTTGGGCACTTCTTGACCCTAACTTTTTGTTCCTTGCACGGTGGTTTCTGGTGAGTGTTGTCCTTCCTTTATTATTATTTTTGCTTCCAAATTGGTGATATGTGCCTTGCTCTTATTTTATGTTCATTGCTGATCGTGAGGGCCTGCCTGACACTCCCTTGCTCAGTTGTTGTTGTTGTTATTGCTTTTTTTGTTACATGTTTTTTTTTTTTTTAAATATTTACTTTGTTTCAGGTTTGATGTTGTTTTTCTTCTGGTCTTGATTGAGCCGTTATCGAAGTAGTTTACTTCTTTGCTTCGGAACAAGACCTTTCTTCGGTATTAAAGGTTGGTTTTGCACTCTTTGGTGGAGTGGTCTCTTTGTCTGCACTTGTTACATCTGATTGTTTTAGTTTTCTTTATTCTTTTTCTTTTTGTGTTTGGTTCATTGTGGTGCTGTTCTGTTTTAACCTCTATTTCTTTCTGTTGCAGTGTCTCTGTGTTTTCCGTTGGTTTTGCTGGTTCTTCTGGAGACGTCGTGTGCCCAGAGTTCGTTTCTGATGGAATGGTGCTGCTGGAGTGTTCATGGGCGATCTTGGGAGGTGTTTTGAGCATTGACTTGGGCTGTTCTTCCTGCAATCTTTGTTGTGGTGAGTTTACTTTTTCTAATCCTTGTATTTCAAATTCCAGTGCCGTTATTTCTTGCATCATTTCTTTTTCTTGGGCTCTCATGTGTTCCAACACTCGCTTTATGTACTCTGGATCCTTTTCATTAGTTTGTACTGTTTTGGGGCTTGTGCGGTAGATCTCCTCAATGTCTGAATCGTTTCCCTCTAAATCTATAACTTCAATTTCTGATTCCGAAGTTGAGTCCCATGCACCCAGCAAGTTCGTGTACCCTGGGTCTTCAAACCAACTTAGTGCTTCTTCTTCTTTTCTGAGTTTTTCTGCATACTCTTTTCTTTCTCTGGCTTCTCTTTCTCGCTGGGCTTGAATTCTCTGTTTCCTAATCTTTTCTCTCTGTTCAAGTTGTTCTCTCCTAAATTCCGCGTCTCGCTTTTTCTTTCTAAGTAACTCTTGGTGTTGCCTCTGCCTCGCTTTTCTTTCTTTCTCTTCCTCTTTCTCAAATAGTTTTGCTAGTGGTGATGTTTTGGTTTGTATGATTTGCTTGTTATTCTGTTTCAGTGGCGTAATCCGATCCGTATCCGTTGTGAGAGTGTCCTTTGGCTGAAGTGGCGATTCCCTGGCCCATTCCTTGTGGTGGCTGGTTTTGGGTATTTGGTAAGTTTTCTTTACCTTTCCATTCTTCAATTCGTGGGCAGGGTCCTTTTCGTTGGTTCCTTTATGAGCAATCCAAGTTCTGGGGGCCATTTTTGCAGATGTTTTCCGATTTCCGATTTGTTAGCTGAGTTGGGTTTAGATTCAAGTTTGACTTTGATATAAGATGGCGGGCAAGGACAAGATGGCGGCCGGTTGTTTCCGGTTAGTCGTAGGAGGCGGTGCTTTCATGGCCGGTTTGACTCATGCTTGGTTCTCCTGTTGCAGGTTATGTGGACCCGACTATTTCCGAGGCGTCAGAGTGCCGATTGCGAGCAGGCGGTGCTTCGCAGCTGTTTGTTGACAAGGTTGGAGTGCGTCCGTGAAGAATTGAACTTTTGGTGACTGCTCCGGACGTTTGAACTTGAAGACACCGATTTTCAAGTTCCGGAAGATGCCCAGCTGTGACCGACGTCGTGGGTCAAGTGGTTCAAGAAGATCCGCCGCGTCCTGTTGGTGGACGTTCCAACCTTTGCCGTTTCACGGCTTTCCCGGCGGGACTCTCGGCATCATTGTGGTGTCGGGGTCTCGGGGGCTGTTCTCAGGCTTGGGATCCGGGAGACAGTCTTTTCCATCTGGCCAGTGGAACCGGGTACCGGCGGGCCCCTTTGTGTACGGGGGCCCGGGGTCGTTGCCAGGGAAAGGCCTCGGCTTTATGTCGGGGATAGCCCCCTGGTGCGGCCCCGCCGGCGTAGTTGGGCTGGAAGTTGCCTCTTCCGTTCCCGCCTGGTTCCGTGACCGGTCGGGATGTAAGTGGAGTTTCGTCGGGAGCGGCTCATCAGACCATCAACGCCTCTGGAACGGGCGCCGACCGCAGCACCAGCGTCCGCAGCGCGGCCATGGTGTTCCCGCCATCGCCGCCGCGATACCGCGTGGTCTGCTGGGGGCACCGCCAGCGTAGCGTGAAAGCGGCTTCACTTCGAGAGCGGCTCCGATGACCGAAGAAAGCCTCGTAGCGCAGGGCTGGAAGGCTGCTCTTCGCCGCCACCAGCGCCAGCAGCGCCGTAGGTTGAGAGCTCACCATCGGGTTCTGTGACAGCAGCTTCACGAACTGCACGACGGGTGGCTGGCGATGATTGCCACAGACCATACCGGAGACCTGGGCAAGGCCAGGCTGCCCTTTCCTTCACCTTTGGTCAGTCGTGTTGGCCCGTTGCCATGTTGTCCTTGGTTATTGGATGACTCAGACGTATGTGAGCCATGCAGCTTGAGTTTCTTCCTCGGAGTTTGGATATGCTGCCAGTCTGTCGGTGTGGACTATCATCATGGTATATGGGTGAGCTTCCTTCTGAATTCTTGCGTTACAGTCGTTTAAGATATTTAGTATAGTGTAGGGTCCTTCCCATGGTGATGTTAACTTTGGGGAGACTCCTTTAATCCCTCTTGGTCTGTAGAGATAGACCCTGTCTCCTGCCTTGAATGGGGTCAGCATTGCCGTGTTGTCATATCGTTGTTTCATTTTTGTTGCAGCTGATTCTTGCATTCCCCTGACCAGTTCGTGGATTTGGTCCAGACGCTCTCTGATTTGCTGCGGCATGGTTCCAACGTCCTTTGTCCATGGTGGGCTTCCTTGATTCAGTGTGAGTGGAGTCCTCATTGTTGTGCCAAACATCATTTCATACGGAGAGAACTTGTGGACTGGATTTGGCAAGTTCCTGTACGCCTGAGCTATGTGAGGTAAATATTTCACCCACTCTTTTTGGACTTTATTTACAAGCATTGCCAACTGCTGCTTGAGGGTTCTGATCCACCTTTCCACTTTTCCGTTGGCTGAAGGGTGAAAGGCTGTTGTTCGATATTTCTTTATCTGGTACAAGTCCATTATTTCCTGGAATAGTTGCGACTCAAAGGGTGTCCCTTGATCCGAAAGGATAGAGACTGGTGCTCCGTAAACTGAGAAAACATGGGTTATTAATGCAGTTGCAATTTCTTTAGCATCATTTTTAACAAGTGGGACTACAACTGGCCAGCCTGAAAATGCCTCTATTGCCACTAATATGTACTCGTATCCTTCTTTTGTTTTAGGTACTTTGCCACAAATATCTACATGCCATCTGCCATGGAGTGTTCCTTCCTTGAATATTTTGAGTGCTGCGTTTTTGGTGGGGTGTCTTGGTTTCTTGAACCTTTGACAAGTGTCGCAATTGGATATGTGTGCTGCTACATCATCGGCCATTCTGGGCCACCAGAAAAACCTACGTAGGTAATTGAGTGTCATTGTTTCACCAAAGTGATTCCCTTCTCCCAAGTTTTGATGGTATTCCCTGACTGTGAATTTTACACTAGCCCTGGGTAATATTAATTGGAGTGTTTCTTTTGCAGGGTCTCCTGTTGGGTCCTCAACCTCCTGTAGAGTACTCCATTTTGAAGTGTTAAGGAGTTGTATTGGTGCCAAAGTGTTCTGGTGTTGCGCCCAAACTTGATGACATCTTGAAGGAGGGGCTTCTGGCCTTTCTCTACTGCTGTGATGATTGGGGCTAAGTTTTTGTCTGCTCTCTGCAGTGATGCCATCTCTAGTGGTGTTTCCCCTTCAGGTGAGATTGCAGTGTGTAGAATTTCTGTAACCCTTTTGTTTTCCTCAACTGTTTGGCAAATGCGACAACTTTCTTCACAAGTTCTCACCTTAGTTGGGTCTGGCTGAGTGTGGTGGTGACAGATGTTGATGGTCATATTTGTGTCTTTGAATACTTTGTAGAGTAGTGGAATTATTTCTAAATTGTTTTCTGGACTTTTGTAATAGTCAAACTCTGGTAGATTCCACTCAGTGATATTTCTGTTGATGAGCCAAGCTTTCAGGATGTTTAGTGCTATTTCTACATCATTAACGTGTGGTCTGTGCTCCATCTTTTCCTTGACAATGAGACTAATGATTGTTTTGTTGTTTCTGTTGTAGGTGCACAGCCCCGGGAATGTTTTGTCTGTGTTCGAGTGGAAGTCTCTTTTGACTTGGTACCACTCTTCAATTTGTCTGGCCAGTGGAGAGGAGAACTTCCCTTCCAAGCTGATTGGGTGAACTACTGGTGCTGTGTTGGAGGCCTGAAGTACTGATGTGAAGACTTCCTGGATTGTTAACCCTTCCACAAGAGTGGAGCTGATGAGGTAAGCTGTTGCGTCTTTGGCTTCAATTTTTGTGCACTTTTTGCAGCTGGGTTCGCATGGCCTGTCTGGCCGTCTACTTAGTGCATCTGCATGACTGATGTTAGTGCCTTTTTCATGCACGACTGTGAACTTGTATGGAGACAACTTTTCCAACCATCTTGCTAACATGCCAGTAGGGTTTTTGAAATTCTTAAGCCACTGTAGGGCTGCGTGATCTGATTTTACTATGAAGGGTGCTCCTGCTAGATAATGATTGAAGGCTTTAACTGACTCTACCAATGCTAGGAGTTCCCTATGAGTGACACAGTAGTTTCTCTGTGCTGGGGTTAATGTTTTAGACCAGTAAGCTATTGTTACTTCATTGCCGTCTTGTTCTTGTGTTAGGACTGCTCCTAGGCCAGTGAGGCTGGCATCACAAGTCAACGTGAATGGTCCTTTATCCACATCTGGAGAACCAAGGACTGGCGCAGTGGTGAGAGCTGTTTTGACAGAGTCAAAAGCTTCCTGACAATAAGGCGTCCAATCAAAGTGGACTCCTTTTCTGAGTAGGCGGTACAAGGGTGAAACCTTGCTGGCCATATGAGGTACGTACTTGCCATAGTAGGCGGCTAGACCAAGCCATGACTTTAATTCTGAACTGTCATTTGGCTGTGGCCAATGAATGATTTTATCAATTTTATTTGAATCTACTTTTATTCCTGTTTCAGACAGGATGTGTCCTAAGAAGGAAATCTCCTTTTGAAACAACTCACACTTTTTGGCTTTGAGGAGGAACCCTCCAGCCCTGACTCTATTAAGGAAGGCTTCCAGCCGTTGCAACATTTGTTCAAAGTTGTCTCCAGCTATGCAGACATCATCCAGGTAAACAGATACAGTATTTCCTAAATCATTGTGCTTGTTGGGTTCTAAGGCTGGTGTGACTAGTCTATCTGTGACTTGTTGGAATGCCCCTGGGGCTGCAGAGAGCCCAAAACTCAATCGAGTGTATTCAAACTGTCTGTGTGGTAGTCCCAAATCTTCTGGTAAAATGATAGCTGTTTTGGGTTGATCATCAGGGTGTACCTCTAAGTTGTGATACCCGTGTGCTAAGTCAAAAGTGTGGTACATTTTGTGTCCCCCTAAATTTTGTAGAATTTCCTGCGTTCTGGGTATTGGTGCTGCTGGAACTCTAGTGATAGCATTGAGTGCTCTGTAGTCTACACAAACTCTAACTTCTCCAGTCTTTTTAAGGACACAGAGAATGGGTGACGCCCAAGCAGACTGGCTTGGTTTGATGGCTCCCATTTTTAAGTATTTCATAAATGTCTCATACACTTCTTTTCTGTAATGCAGGGGTACTGGACGTGCGTTTTGTTTGATGGGTGGATGGTCGCCGGTGTCTATCCTGAATTTCATCCATGGACATCGACCAAATGTGAAGTTGTCTGGTGCAAATACATCGTGGTGTCTGCGAATGAGTTTTTCTACTTCTACCTTCTGTTCTGGTGGCAAGGCAGTGGCTTTGATCATGGCATCTAAGTCTGCAGGTAATGGCATATTTTCTGGAATGGGTTCTTTTTCTGGCAACTTGTACTCTGCATCATGGAAATTTTCTATTTCATGCTCAGTTAAATTCAGATGTTCTGTCCCATTTGCTATGTTGACTGCTCGACATGGACACTCTTTAATTTCATTATTAGTTTCGTTATCACTTTCATATCCACTCTCTTCCTCCCTTTCTAAGTCCTCCTCAAAATCTGGGTTTGCCTCATCCTCAAGACCATCATACTGTAGTGGGTGAGTAGTAGACTTACTTCTGCTATAATTGCATACTTAGGGATTTGGACACAAGTGTCTCCAAGATTTAGTAGAGTTACATTTACTGGGCCTGTCACACACGGTACAACGCCTGTCTGTGTGACTATATTTTCTGAGATTTGACTTTTAACATTAGGATTACTTTTACTGGTTGTTAACAAACCAACATGCATCTTGCCTTCTGCTCTTTCGGGTGGTTGGATTCCCAATATTTGTTCACTTTCTTGTGCGTTGGCCGCACCCATTTCACAATCTTTTACCATGGTTTTGTTCTTTGTTTCTAGACCGTCAAGCTGGCGATGACCGGTCTGGCTGTCAAGCTGGCGATGATCAGCCCCCTCCGCTCTTGCCTGAGACGTTACTGTATGGCATGTCATTTCCGGAGGTGAAGCAGAAGTGGACAGTTTCCTTTCCGACTCCGGAGGACGACTATACCCATTAATCGTCATGGCAAGCAACGCGTCAGACAACTCTGACTCATCAACCACCAGGTCAGTTTCCAACTTCGTGGAAACCTGCCTCTCTACGAAAGGTTTCAGCAAGATTTTCTGATTAGCACGTATTGGATAGGACAGATTGCCACTGGCGAAATCCCCCTTGTGCACAGAGTTTACTACTTTGTATGGAACCTGAATGTCATTTTCAAGTTCGAGCATTTTAGTTTTGGTGTTTACAACACCCTCAAATGTATCAATGAAATCATAACCAATTAGATTTTCCGTAATATCAGCCTCATAAACTGGGAACCTATAAGTCTGGTTTCCAAATTTAACATCAGTCCACTCTGGCCCATACAGCGATGTCTTGTGTGATGTCGCACTTTTTAGTCGTAATTTAGAAACAGGTAGATTGCGAGTTCGTTTAAAAACAGTTATAGTAGCTCCTGTATCAATGATGGCTTCTCTGGCCTCGCCTGCCACAAGGCAGTTTACCAGTGGGCCTTTCTTATGGGGAAAGCAAGCTGCACATTTTAATTTATGCGCCGGGTTGATATTTTCTTTGCCCAAATTGGGTTGATGTTTGCAAGCTTTAGTAATGACAGGAGGGGACACTTGAGTCCTTAGTACAGAAATAGGTTCGGTTTCCAATGGTCTTATAATTTTGGGGACCTCTATTTCCATTGGCTCAATAGAAGGCCTTATTGGTTTTCCGGCTTGGGAACGTATGGCATATTTACCTTACTGTCATTTTGTGTATTATTAGCTTGAGTGTTGTTGTGTTGGGGTGCCTCGTGCGTGCCCTGGAGTGGATTGTGTCTGGCGTACCATGACATTGCTGCTTGGTAAAGGTCTGGTGGGGCCTCAGGGAATCGGACATACGGTCCTTTTGAGTCACTGTTATAACTATTATTGTTATTATACTGCCCCCTATTGTAACCGCCCCGACCTCTGCCCCTTGGGTGAGAGGTGCCTCTATAGTTGTTCTGCCCGTTAGAGTTTTGACTTTGATTTTGCTCGTAATTTGAGCTGTGTTCCTGATAGCGACCTTCAGCTTCAGCAATGCGAAGCCTGCAGTCCGGCTTGATGACCACGTTTCCCACAGTAGTAGCAAGTCAAGTGATTTTGACAGGCTGCAGCGAAGTGCCCTGGTTTACCACATGTGTGGCAATTGGAGTCACTGCTGGTTTGGCCACCCCGGCCCCTGCCTCGGCCCCTACCTCTGCCTCTACCTGTTTGTGTCCCTGTTCCAGGTGCTGCTTCCTGGTCGGCGTAGTTGACTTCAGCATTATCGTCTGAAACATCAACTTCTATCTTCCTGACCTTTTTGCTGGGGGTCTCCGATGTCAGAGACAGTGCCCTATTCACATGGGTGAGTGCTTCTTCCACCGAGTTGACCGATGCATAACAAATACGCTCAGCCACTTTCCTATCTGTTAACCCTTTGATGAAAGCCTTAACACCGGCTTGATCCCTATCGATTTGATTGCTGTTTGGCATGTAATCGACCACAGCTTCCTTTACTTTCTGAGCATAATCTCTCAGAGTTTGTCCCTCTTCCTGTTTGAGTGACTCGTAAACTCGAGTCCTTTCCCACAACTCTCTCCTGATATGGAAAGTGTTTTCTAGCTCAGCATCTAAATTGGCAAATGTTAATGGCCTATTTTGTGTGGTCAAGGTTCGAATGACCTTGGTAGCTTCCCCCTGTAGGGCCTGCAGTAGGAACGCTCCCCTTGTCCTGTTCGGACCAGTTTTTGTGTTCTGCGATGCTCAGAAATTGTGCTCTGTAGACATCGTACCCTGTGCTGCCATTGTATGGTGGTACATAGCCAGATGTGGAAGTGACTGTGGCTGCTGGTTGCATGTGTGCTGGAGGGGCGCGATTAATTAGGTCACGCATTAGATTGAAGAATTGTTGGGGTTGTAAATTATCTTGCTGATCGCGCCTATCTTCGCGGCGGTAGGGGTGCGCGCGCCGACGGCGGCGTGGCGCCTGGTCGTACTCGTCGTCTTCCTCGTCATTATAATCATGATCCTCACCAGGATTGTCGTCCCAGTCCATTACATCGTCGCGCCCGGGCGCGCCGGCCTGCTGGCCGTGGTCCCTGACTCGCGGTTCGTGCTGCTCGTCGTGATCGAGGTCGTCGTCGTCCTCGTCGGTATCGTAACCGTAGCGCCGCAGCGGCCTGATAGCACGGCGGGGGCGGTCCGGTGCTTGCCCTGCGCCTAAACCTCCGCGTCCGCGCCCTCGGCCTCGGCCACGGCCTCTACCGCGTCCTCGCCCGCGTCCTCTACCGCGTGGGGCAGGAACGCCCGGTTCGTCGTGTTGCTCGCGGGGTACTTCGACCTCCTCTACGTCGAGGGGAACTGGCGCGTCGGCCATGGTTGGACAATTAGTCCCACCAGCGGCGGTTGTACAAGATAGTGTTCAAAGGGCGGCGCCTTTGCTGGACGGGGCGGATTCGCGGCGTGGGGCGCGTGGGCTCGTCGGACGGGGGTGGCGCTGTGTAAACGCGCACTGGGGTTTTGTGTTCAACAAGATTGCCTTTGTTATCCCAGGTAATTACTGTGCAGTAATCTATGTGTACTGTGTTGCAGGACGACGCGGTGTTCACTTCGCGAGGAGCTTCGATTTCAACAACAGATGCAGTTGGGTGTGGGGAATGGGACATAGCACTTGACTTTAATAAAGTTTTGACTTGATTTCAAGCCTCTAATTTCTAAGTTAAGACTAGTTCACTCACTCCTTAAAACTAGCACAGCTCGATGCCAGCTGGTCACTTTGACACAGTGGCAGAGTAGGCCTTTAACTAGCCTCACCACAGCACGAATTCACTCAGCAGGCGAAGTGCAGGTGATCATCAATGCGCGGAGAGGACCGAATTTGCAGCTTTACAGGTCATGCGGCAATTCACGCAGCAATTGAATGCAGGTGATCATGCGTTATGGGTAGTAGGCTGTCAATTCCTTGACCAATCATTTGCCACGAACAATTTCACACAGCAGGCGAAGTGCAGGTGATCCTTGTTAATTTTGAATGATTGATGTGTGCTTGATACGTGAGCAGACGATTTCACACAACAGGCGAAGTGCAGGTGAGCCTCACTTGTTCACGTAACAAATCAATTTATTTCTAGCTGCAGCACTCGCGTAGGCGATTTCACACAACAGGCGAAGTGCAGGTGAACCTCACGTTACTTGTGTACTGCAGTGATTCCGTTCCATAAGTGAGCAATTTAACGCAACAGGCGAAGTGTAGGTTATGACTGTTCACTCAGGTAGCAGATGTCTTAACTATTTCTAGCACTCCCTTGTACTCCTGTTGGACACACTCAAACCTTGCGGCGAGTTTCCAACACTCTTTCTCACTCAGGGTCACACTCGAAAACCTAACCTCTGGAGTCAGGTGGGGCCTGGCCTCAGTGGCTAAGCTCGATTCAATTACACACACAAGTATCCACTTTCGTTAGCTTGAGTTAGCAGCTTTTTCAATCACGATTCACACGCTGGTATTGGTTGTGGTGGGCCTCTACCAGCTTCAAGTTCACACACTAACACTCACTGACTCGAAAACTGCTAAGTTCAAACTCTCGCGCTATCACTCACTCTCCTCCCCCCTAACAGGGAAGGCATAGACCGACCTTAACCTCAAAGCCCGATTAACCGCTGTCACCAGTGTTATAGTGTGGCAGTGTGAGGGACTTGGAGGGAAAGGGTAGTCGAAGGTCTCGTGGAGACGGAAGCTTCTGTATTATCAACAAGGTGACCGTGTACAGAATGGTGGCTGGCGCCAGACAGCGCGCCTTTATATTACAGATGCAGAAGAACATAAGGAAGAACAGTATGGTGGAGAGTGGGGGTGCATGGCCAATGGGATTTAGGAACCAGGGTATTTGAGGGAAGAACGAAAAGAAGAAGGGTTGAGGTCCTGGCCAGGATCACTAGGGCAGTGGTTGGAAAACTGGGGAATGACCGTCTAGAGGCCGTGCTTTGGTTATGTTCTCTATTGTTTCACATCATAACAGTATTATTAGTATTTTTTCTAGTCACCTGCTGCCCAAAAATTAAAAATTCTGTAACGAGAGCGAGTTTATGTTACAGTGGGACTATATTTAGTCCTTTTACATGAACCCCAATAAAAACAATTTCAATTTCTGTCTGTCTCTCTCTCTCCCTCTCTTTATATCAAGAACCTATATAGCCCCAATCCGACTGACTGACTCACTCACTCACTCACTCACTCACTCACTCATAGAAATGTTTGGGGTGAAGGAGTGGTCGTAGAGACTTGCGGTTTTTTCCATTCAATTCCAAATTTTATGGGAAAATTGGGAAAAATCCCAAAAGTTGAAAATTCCTCACCGTTTCCGAGAAAACTTACTTTATCTTCAAAAAAGGGGAACAAATTTCTCACCGTTTCCGAGCAAACCTACTCAATCTTCAAAAATGGGGACCGACCGACTAAAAATTTTTATTCGCCCCATCGGTAGGTCTGGTCGAGACATTTCCGAAACTGTGCCGCAATCGGGTCTCCGTCACTGGCAACATCCTCAAAAAACGATTAAATAGGCCTAAATTCAACAAATCCACTCAATCTTCAAAAAAAGGGACCGACCGATTAAAAATTTTATTCGCCCCATCGGTAGGTCTGGTCGTGACATTTCCGAAACTGTTGCCGCAATCGGGTTCCCGTCACCGGCAACATCCTCAAAACGATGAAATAGGCCTAAATTGAACAATACAACCGTTTCCGAGCAGTAAAAGCCATGTAATATATTGCCGGAGAAATCAGAAATGAAAGACGCAAAAGAGGCCCATTAGTTTGGCCTTCGGTCACATTGACCATAATGAACACAGATCTTATTCTTGTCAAAGCAGTCTTCAATATTTTCCGGACCTTGAATGCCGTTGACTGCCACAGTGGCCAATACAATACAAGCTATCTATTTGGGCAGTAATATACCTTAAAAATTAATGGTCAAAAGCAGTAAATAGACCCTTCCCAAAAGCAGTACAGTTACTTCATTAGAAAATTTCCCTTTGGTTACCACGGACTTACTAAAAGTACTTCGGTACGCGCCCCACACATGCGGGGGTCTGGGGGCGGAGCCCCCAGCGAGCAGCGCGAGTCAAGAACCTATATAGCCCCAATCCGACTGACTGACTCACTCACTCACTCACTCATGAGAATGGTTTTGGGTGAAGGAGTGGTCGTAGAGACTTGCGGTTTTTTCCATTCAATTCCAAATTTATGGGAAAATTGGGAAAATCCCAAAAGTTGAAAATTCCTCACCGTTTCCGAGAAAACTTACTTTATCTTCAAAAAAGGGGAACAAATTTCTCACCGTTTCCGAGCAAACCTACTCAATCTTCAAAAATGGGGACCGACCGACTAAAAATTTTTATTCGCCCCATCGGTAGGTCTGGTCGAGACATTTCCGAAACTGTGCCGCAATCGGGTCCCCGTCACCGGCAACATCCTCAAAAACGATTAAATAGGCCCAAATTCAACAAAATCCACTCAATCAAGAACCTATAAAGCCCCAATCCGACTGACTCACTGACTCACTCACTCATAGAAATGTTTGGGGTGAAGGAGTGGTCGTAGAGACTTGCGGTTTTTTTCCATTCGATTCCAAATTTTATGGGAAAATTGGGAAAAATCCCAAAAGTTGAAAATTCCTCACCGTTTCCGAGAAAACCTACTTTATCTGCAAAAAAAGGGGAACAAATTTCTCACCGTTTCGAGCAACCTACTCAATCTTCAAAAAAGGGGACCGACCGACTAAAAATTTTATTCGCCCCATCGGTAGGTCTGGTCGAGACTTTCCGAATCTGTGCCCCAATCCTGTCTCCGTCACTGGCAACGTCCTCAAACAAGCTAGGGCCCGCCCTTCCGTCGAACCGAGTTGCCAGCTCCGCTTCGCTGCGCCGGCAACTCGGTTCGACAGGGGGCCGGCCCAGCTTGGCCTGCCGGCGGCCTTTTCTGGGCCTTCGCCCTCGCATCATGACCCAACTTGCCAGTCGAAGGCCGGGCCTTCGGCCCGCTCGCATCACACCACACCGTGAGCGGGTAAAGCAAAGTTTATCGATGTACCATCGTAGACTTAGCCCGCCCTTCTATTCCCAATATGAATAGGCCTTACACTTTTTACTCCAACTGTCCTTATAATATTCCCATTTCATTTGTCTCTTCGCCCTCATTCCGAAAATACTCATATTTGCCCATGCTAACTGCAACTCCTTGAAATAGAGGCACCAGCAGGAGCCGCAAAACGAGTCCATCGCACTTTTTCCCCAACTCAGGAAGGCGGGCTCTCTTCCGGGACCCCCTTC
>NW_023144627.1:3420499-3460134 GCF_012932325.1 Thrips palmi | reverse complement strand
CTTCCGCTTTGCCTTTTGTTTACCTTTACCCTTTCCACTAACTTGAGGTTGGGGTTCTTCTTGCTCAAGGAAAACAGGCTCTTGCAATTCCCTAAGGCGTTTTCTGGAAGTGTCTTTCCAAGCTGAGAGCACTCTTGTCCAGGGAGAAAGGTTTCTGTTGGTCAACCATGCTAATGCTTCCTTCTCTGTGTTGACAGCGTCATCATCAACATCACCTAAAAAGAATAAGCAAAAATATTAATAAATTTAATCCACATTGTACTTTGTATAAAGAAAATGAAAAGCAACTTACTACCCAAGTCCCGCTCCTCACTCTCATTATCATCATCATCATCATCGTCGCTTTCCGTATGTCCAATGGCACCTACTCTCTTAAAGCCTTTCCTTTGAGTATAAAACCGTCTTATCAAGCGTCCCTTGACAATTTTACCTTTTCCATGAGATCTGTTCTGGGTTCGGTACCATGTTGACTGAAAAAGAACAAATTGATGAGTTAAAAAAGGTGGAATTGAGCAATAAATTATTTGACACTTCAAGAGCACCAAGTACTGACCAGAAGCTCACTTGGAAAGAGTTTGACAACTTCCTGAGCAAGGAACTCCGCTCTTTCCTTGGTGACACTGAAAGAAAGCATCACATAATCTCATGAAAAACAGAGCCTAAAGAAGAAAAAGAAACACCTCCTAAATAAAAAATCAAACTACCACCATCACCCAAAACTGACAGAAAAAGAGAAAAAGGAAATACAACACCAAAGTACCATTTGTTAAAATCTCCAGAAATCTCTTTACTGATAATTATTCTGGCAAGGGAAGCACGGTGGGTATCATTCAGACTACCGTTAGTTTTGTAACAGGTCAAAATCAAGTCTCCTGCGCCACCAGCTGAATCAAGTACTTCTTTGAGGTCCTGATTTACATAGCAAACAAACGGTTTCATGAGATGGTTTGAAGTAAGAAAAACTAATGGTTATTGAAAACAGATATTAAAAGTATGATAGCAGTAAGTTGGGTCCAGGCCACACGAATGCCTTACTATGATTTTTAAAAAGTTAACATTATATAATGGGAGACAAAATATGTTCAGATTCAAATTGACATAATTTTGATAAGTAAGAAGCAAAACAACAACTACAAGACACAATCACACACAGGGTAAGAAACTGAGTCAAATGCCAAGCAAGGAAAATAAACTGAGATAAAAACAAACTTACGTATGAATGGAAAGAACTGTTGAAACGAGATGTCTTATCAGTTTTCTTGGTTCGAGACTTTTCAGAGGAGTCTTTAGATCGAGACTTTCGAGAGGAGTCTTCAGATCGAGACTTTCGAGAGGAGTCTTCAGATCGAGACTTGTTTCCCAATGTTTCAGGTTCTGAACGGTTTGAATCACTTCCTTCATCTCCAGAGTTATTTGAATGAGAAGCGTTGCCATCAATGTCATTGTCCTTTGCAGTAGTTTCTGCATTCTGATCTGATACTTCCTGCAGAATATCATTGAGCATGTCTGATTGGTCCTTGTTAAGGTTCAGCCCTGCACAAACAAAAGGCGAATATTACAAAAGGAACAAAAAAAGCATAGATTGACATTTGAGTCAAGAGGACAAAATAGGTTTCTTACTGTTACTGTTGAATCCACTGCTGTCTTTGTTGAATCCACTGCTGTCTTTGAGTGCCGCAATTTTACGCTTCAAATCATTCCGAGGTCCAATTAGAGGAACTAAGTCTTTCAAATCTTGGTCAGTGAGATGGGCAAGGCCATCAATCGTGATTTGGTTATCTGTGACAAAAGTTGAAAAAAATTATTCACAATGGAAACTTGTAACACAACATACGAATTCTGCATAATTATTTTAGAATCTGATGCTCAAGTAAGCCTAAGCATGAACCATCAGCCTAGAAGCCTAAACCGGCTTTAGTAGACAGACACAGAAAACATTCGTTCAATTGTTACCACCGAGTTAACTTGACGTTTTATCATTTCAAATAAGAGCTTCAAAAAGAGGGAAGAGAAGAACACGATCCCTCAATAAACTTAAGAAGACCTTCGAAAGTCAGATTTCAGTTCCCTAACCTCTAAACCTGACAGCGTAATCACTTCGACTCACCTATGAACTCCTGGGTTGTCGCTTCCGCGACATTCCACTCATCAAAGAGTTTTTTTAGGTCCATGGTGTGATTTCAAGAGCCAGAACAAAGGGAACTTACTTTCTACAAAGAAACACACGCGGGTCTTACTCGAAGGCTCCCGGCCTTTCAACGCCACCGATCGACGCAACGGACGCAACGCAACTGGTGTGGTGGCGGGGCGGGCGGGGCGGGCGGGCGGAGGGAGGCGAAGAGGCGGGAAAGGATGAGGGGTGAGGAGGAGGGAGGCGGGGTGAGGGGCGGGCTGCGTCTGGAATGTTCTAGAAAGAATGCACCCTTCGAACGGGATCGACTGAACAGCGAATATGTTTGCTGAATGTCGCAACAGAGGAAATGTACCCGCTGATCCTCATGTTTTTGTTCACACTGTTGTTTATCGACTGTCCATCTTAACTACTATCAACATCTACTGTCTATCTTGCATTAAAAATGGAGGACAATACAAGTGTCTCAAGTGAGGATGCCTCAGAATCTGCATGTAATGAAGAGTTTGAGGACACCCCTGACTTTGCATCCCGTGAAGAGTTTGACCCTTTCCTCAGCCTGCAATACAAGGTTAGACAAAGATTTGTTGCATTCTTTTAGGTAGTATGAAGTTTTGATAAGCTGATGATAAATAATATCAAATTATTAATTGTACACAAAACAATGTTTAGTATTATTTTGATCACGACATCTGAAAAGTTTCAGCTGTTCACAGCAACAATAAATTTCAGCGATCACTTTCATTTTCCATTTACTTCACAACACGCAATGAAATAAACTATTTTTGTTTCAGGTCAACGAGCTAGAAGAGGAACTGAAGGCTAAGGTCTTGTACGAAAAGCATCTTCTGTGGCACTGCCTAATGTACCGAGAAGCTCTGAAAAAATTACCTAATGGATGTCAAAGCCTAAGAGATACGCTGGTTGACTTCACATTAAATGAATCAACATTTCTCCAAAAATGTGCTTGTTGTGAACATGAGTATTATAAAAAGATTCTTCAGGATCTTCAAGAAAAAAATAAACAGGTAAATTTACTCGTTGTTATTAAAATTAATTTTTGCCTTTAAGAAGGTTTGATTGTATCGCTAAATCTATTGTTTGTTTTTTTTTTGAACAGCCATCACGTGGAGAATCTCAGCTGAATGTCGAGGAAAAGCGCTGCCCAAGTTGTTGTGTTGATGACTTATTGTTACAAATACGAGACCAATTTGCTCTGCTGGTAAATGAATCAGACTCAGAGTCTATCTCAGATGAATAAAACTTGTAATGATATATATCATTACTTACCTATCATATTATAATTATTATGCCAACCCTTCCTCGTGTTTTCATACGCAACAAAAAACTATACTAGGGCAACAGGAAAGACGTGAAATGACAACATGTAATCTTTTCCTAAATGAAGCGCTTGTACTCGCAAGGCAGATTCCAGACCAAAAAGGCAAGCTCTGTGGATTTGGCCCCAACTCACTATACCTTCTACACCATCAATAATTGCAAAATTGGTGGTAATTTAATCCAGTTTCTAGAATAAATTTGAAGAAAATAGTTCTAGCTTATTTCAAGTCATTATCGAAAGATTTTTAAAATTTCCAAAGACTACTCCTTTTACATGTCATTGACAAACACACTCCACTTAATACTTCAGGAGATATCTTCAATGACAAGTAATAACAGAGCAACATGTTAGGATTTGGTGAAAATCATAAAGTTGGTTCTGCAAGGGGCTTGGTCTTTAATTCACGCAGGAGGGACCGGGCAAGCTTTGCCGGAGCAGGGCGCGCCGTGCTGCAGGCGACGCCACGGTGGGCGCGGAGTACTTGGTGGAGCCGAAGGCCACCAAGGCCTTGCTGGCGCCGGGCGCGCCGTGCTGCAGGCGCCGCCACGGTGGGCGCGGAGTACTTGTGGAGCCGAAGGCCACCAAGGCCTTGCTGGCGCCGGGCGCGCCGTGCTGCAGGCGCCGCCACGGTGGGCGCGGAGTACTTGGTGGAGCCGAAGGCCACCATGGCCATGCTGGCGCCGGGCGCGCCGTGCTGCAGGCGCCGCCACGGTGGGCGCGGAGTACTTGGTGGAGCCGAAGGCCACCAAGGCCTTGCTGGCGCCGGGCGCGCCGTGCTGCAGGCGCCGCCACGGTGGGCGCGGAGTACTTGGTGGAGCCGAAGGCCACCATGGCCATGCTGGCGCCGGGCGCGCCGTGCTGCAGGCGCCGCCACGGTGGGCGCGGAGTACTTGGTGGAGCCGAAGGCCACCAAGGCCTTGCTGGCGCCGGGCGCGCCGTGCTGCAGGCGCCGCCACGGTGGGCGCGGAGTACTTGGTGGAGCCGAACAGTATTTGGTGTTCCAGGACACTTGTTTCGCTAAAACGGCGAGATTAATTATCTACTACAGCGAAACAATGATACTTAAAGCAAGGAAAAAATTTTCGGCAAAGCAGCGAAGACACTTTCAATCAAGTAGCGAATACTAACACTCTAAAAAAAATTATGAAATTTCATATCCAAAGGAGTCTGAAATTTCATAATTACGTTCTAAACCTCAATTTTTATAACCTTCGTATGAAATTTAAGATCGTGTAATGAAACCTAAGATTTGGGTTATGGATTTTAAGATTAACTGGTTATAAATTTTTAGAACAGAGTAACTTATAACTCCGGTTCTTAAAATCTAGATTTTCGCTTTGAAAGTTTAGAACGCTTGCCGATTTAAGAGCAAGGTTCTGAAATTTTTAACCGTTTAGTCCTGCTCCCTAGTCCTTTATTCATGGTAAATTAATAAATAGGTGAAGTTTTCATTTTTATCGGCATGTGTTAACATTTTCCGAACCGCTAAGGTAGGAGTCCTACACTGACAAAAATTTTGTCGTAACTTAGCGACACATTTATCTCTAATTTTTTTAGCGACAAGATTTGTTGTGGAACGAATAGCTTGTTAAACGGCAGAATGACTAAGGCGGCAAAGCTGCTCAGAGAAAAGTAAAGAAAAGCTCATGTGACGTCAAACTGTTAATAGAATTTGGCACTAGACGATTCGTTAAAGCCGGTTTAAACTTATTTTGTATCTTGATCTGCCCCATTATAGCATCTAGTTTAAGATAATTTTGACTTCTTCATTAAAACTTGAAATGGGTTTGTCTCTGAAAATCGCGGCAACTCAGAACTACTTATGTAGATGAGCCATGGTTTTGAATCCTTGCGAAATTTAAAGTGATGTTATTATGAAGCTGAAAATAAACGTAGCGCTCCAAAGCATTTTGGCATCGTCTATTGTTAAGTTACCTTAAAAGGTGAGCTATGGGTAAGGGTATGGTCCACTGTCAGCCGCCTGACGTCAGGTTGCACAAACCTGCCGCTAGGTGGCGCTTGGAGCGCCGTGCCCGTTCACCAATAAGTATTTCCGATTTATGTTACGAAAGTAAATAATTTTTGATAAATATATCATCAGTTGCCTAAGTAAGTGTCAGCCCTAGCCGTTGGCTTTCAGTTTTAAACAAAATATTACACTTAAGTCGAGAAAAACGCTTGTCCAAGTTGCCACTCGCTGGCGACTGCGGTCGGCCATTAGGTTGGGTGCACGCAAGATCCGCCTTGTGTTACAGGGAGTGGATTGAGATGTCTCTCAGGAGGAAGAAGGCCTCTTGCAGAGATAGTAACTCCTTTCAGTGTTTTAAGTGCCTTCCCAATGGGAGTGACGCTGGCGCCACAGTCTCTCGGGAGAAATCATAGCTTTCTGAGATTTTATCATTTGTAACATATTCGTTACGAAAGGCATAAAGGTTTCATTTACACATTTTGTGCGCAGTAATGAAACTATTATCATGTTTCATAATATTGGTTGTAGAGATTCAGAACCAAATGTGAATTTTCAAAACACGTAGATTCTGAAAATTAATAAACTAGTTCTTACATTTCATAAACCACTTCTGAAAGTTTAGAACAGCAAGTTATGAAATTTAAGAACGTTTTGGATATGAAATTTAAGATCCATTGTTCTACAATTAACTTCAAATCCAGATTATGAAATTTAAGAAGCATTTTTTTTAGAGTGAATGATTGCCTTGGCGAAAATGTTCGTTACTTTAGCGAATTTTAGCGCAGCTAACGCCAATTCGCTAAACCAGCGAAATTATTTTTTTCCGTGCATAAAGTACGGATTTTTCCCGTTGAATTTTCTTTTACAATAAGAAAGCTTATCATGTTTAAATCTCTTGGAAACACGGTTAACCCACCTCTTCCACCAAATGAAACAACTGCATCTCAAGAAGACAGACGGCAAAGGCTTCTTACTATGTATGCATTCAGAAGCGCTTATCAAGAATCTGATGTCAGCCACATACCCAACTCCAGCGGGTGGACTAATTTAATTTCAGGCCTATTTCCTAAATGCGAAATGTGCTTGGTAGGTGGCCTCACCTGAAAGAGCCGAAGTACTTCTTTGGACATGCTAGTACTTTGCTCGGCAAAGACGTAGTCAATGTCTGGATGCCTGAATTAGGGGCGAAGGCCAGTGATACATTTAAATTAATGAACATCCTCTGCCTCAGCGCTCCTGACAGGAGGAGGAGTGTCCTGAAGCACATTTGTGACTTACTGGCTCAGAAAGCTTTCTGCGATTGGATGAAGGTGGCACAGTGCCATCTTTCCACTGGTCATGTGGCATTTCTGGGAGAAGCAGTATGTTTTCCTGCAAGTTCTGACGGTATGTATAGCACTGGTGCAGCAACGAGTAGGGCAGGCTTTTATGTGTTTTAACTAAGACGATTATTTTATTTTTGTTGTCGAATGGAGAGTGTAACACAGACTTGTCTCTTTTTTCAGTCAACCAATTTCAAGCAAATGGGCTAGCTGGAAAGCCGGCTGTTTCATTGTCTACTTCAACCACAAATTGTGAAGTTAAGGCGAAGTGTGGGTCGAAAATTTGCACCAAAATTGATCAAAGTGATAAACGGAAGGAAAAATAATGAAAACCAACAAACATTCCGAAAAATGCCCTGGGCAACAAAGGTGCGTGTATAGAGCAGAGCCCAGCCCACCTCCATAAAATAAGAGCCATACCGTCACCTCTATGACAAAAGTTCGGAGACCCCAAAAGCGCCAATGCACATTAAATGTGCCAGTGCACAGTACATGTGCATTATTCTAGCATTGGGCTGCATCGCGTCTGCAATGCCCATTTGATGCGCATTATCAAAGCACCAAGTCACTACATACATTCTACCCCGTAAACAAAACTACTATCAAAAGTAGTACTGTCGTACTACCATTTCGGAGCTCTGTACATCCCAAAATGTAGTACGGAAGGAGTACCTTATGAAACAAAAAAGGCATCCGAAAGAAGTACTGCCGTGCTACATTTCAGGACGTCTCTTTCGGGAGCACTTCGGGACGTCGGAAACGGTAGGTCTGTGAGAGGTCTTTCGGAGGTCCCCCACCACCCGTCGCAGCGCCCTGCGGCCATGTAGTTCCGAAGGTGACCGATAGAGCGCGCACCTGTGTCGTAGTTCGATGGCCTGCCGCTAGGGTGCGCCACTGTTCCGGATATGAATGTGAATGCGTATAGGAATGTAAATATGACACAGATAAACTGTTAGGAAAAATGTATTTATTCACTGACCTTTTTAAATTAAAAATCAAACGATAGGACTTGTCACGAACAACAGAAAATATGGAGACAAAAATGGTGGACAGGACTCAAAAACAAAATATTTAAAAGAGGAATCTCAGTTGGACTGAAAAGAAAACACAGCAACCATAACTGTAACACCCCTTGATTAAAAAATAAGCCAAAATGACTGAAAGAAATTCAATTAGCACTGATTCCAAGGTGTCATGCTTACTTTGCTCTGTCGCAAGAAATTCACTTAATTTGACACTGAAGCACAGGAGTCAGTTCTTGTTCCACATGTAATTGCTCAGTGGTGCAGGTTATCGTTCCAGAATCTTGGGCAACTCCAGTGGGTCAAGGTTTCCGCAAAGAGCCTATTTCTCAAGCATAAAATCAGATGACGAACAAAATAAGCACTTTGACAATAAGAGTTTCAAAGTAACAGAATATTGTAGGTTAACTTACACCTGCACTTTCTGATTTGGATTGAAACACGAAATAAGCCTGCACCAGGCTTTGAAGTATTCTTCTTATTGGTGCACCTGAGAACTGAACATCTTCGTGCGTGGTTTCTTTTCTTTGGAGAAATGAATTTACTATAGTTAACAGAAAAATAAATAGAAGTAAGGATCCGACGCCACAAGCACAGTGCGCGCCAAAGTGCGCCGACTGTCATCTGCACAACAGGTGAGCATCGCGTGGGCCCGAGGCGCGCTCTAGCGGACACACTCGGAACTACATGGCCGCAGGACGCTGCGACGGGTGTGGTGGGGGACCTCCCAAAGACCTCACATAGACCTACCGTTTCGGACGTCCCGAAGTGGGCATACAGGACATGAGCCCCGTCCCGTTTGAGCCCCGATGGTCGCAGCCCCGACCTGAGCCCCAACCTGAGCCCGGGTTGAGCCCCGACTTGAGCCCCGACCCAAGCCCCAATTTCCAGAGCCCGGATTGAGCCCCAACCTGAGCCCCGTTTGAGCCCCATTTAAGCCCCACTTGAGCCCCGTGGCTATAAATCATGTAAAAATGCGTGATTTCAGGTCGCGGGGCTCAAGTGGGGCTCAAGTGGGGCTCAAATGGGGCTCAGGTCGGGGCTCAATCCGGGCTCTGGAAATTGGGGCTTGGGTCGGGGCTCAAGTCGGGGCTCAACCCGGGCTCAGGTTGGGGCTCAGGTCGGGGCTGCGACCATCGGGGCTCAAACGGGACGGGGCTCATGTCCCGTCAGCCCCGAAGTGCTCCAAGAAGCGACTACTTTGGGACGAGCGACCAGGGCGCGCTCTGGCGGCGAACTCTGGCACCACACACTAGGTCCCCGCGCGACGTACGAGAGAGCTTCATTTGTAGTACGTTTAGGGAGGTCCCGAAGAGCTCCCAAAACCGACTTCTTCGGGACGTCCGAAAGACGTCGGATTCCAGACATGTACTAGTTTTGTTTACGGGGTAGGTTCTCTACTGTGCGTCAGATTAGTAACTGGTGGGCTTTCATTCAAGGTTTTAGATTAACCAGCATTTCAAGATTTATCAAGCCTCGAGTCAATGCAATGCCTGCTGCAGAGAGGCAAGAACAACCCGTAAATTTGTATCTTTTTGATTGCGGTGCGTACTTTTGAAAGTCGTTCTAACCACAACCGCACCGCGCACAAAGGAATAACTGTTCCTGCCGGGAATGGCAGAGACCAACTTCTACAGTGTGCCGTTCCTCCAACACTCCATTCCACTTTTTTATCGCCTTTTTTCGGATTTGCCATTTCCTCTAAGACACAGAGCACATCCCAGAGTTCGCGGGGTTGGGCCGTGACAGGATTCGGTCGGAACTTCAAGACAAGAGGGTCTCGGTAATTGTCCACCTTGAGGGCTCCACCATGGAAGACAAGGCCTTTTGTTTGACCATTTTCAAACGATCTCCGAAAGTGTACAGGGTTTTATCCTCACTCTTTACATTTCCTGCAGAGTCCACACTTACTCTTGCCTTGAAAGATTTTATTATGAGCCTGGTTTTGAATCTCAAATATTAACTAATGTTCAGTCAATAAATTAATCTTGGTCAATGAAGGATAAGACATGTGTTGTAGCCTTTGATGAAATGAGTTGTTTTAGAGGGTTGTATTTTAGTGCAGAGAGCGGCCAAATTGAAGGTTTTGAAGACCTAGGACATCTAGGTACAGTGTCAATTAATGTCCAGAAAACGTTAAAAGGTCACAGAAAGAGCAATTTAGAGCAAGTTAACCCGAGTTTACCCGAGTTTACCTCTTTCCGTGACGCAACTTTTTAAAATTTACTTTTGAAAGAATTCAAACTGTTTTATAATTCTGATACTTGGAAAACTCAAATCATTGAAAATGCGACGAGAGAAAATGCGAGTCCGGAGGAACCTGAGGACCTGATCGAGTTTTCAACTCTGCTGCCAAATCTAGTTGATAATAGTGTTCAGTGCTCTGCTCCTATCTTGGAGCCCGACTATTGTATGGTGTCCTATTGCATTTCCCAATTGAACACCATTAGTTTATGCAGTATGGAAGACAAACAGATTAAGGGGGTGTGCGAAGCACTTGTTTCTTATTACAGCCAGCCTATGCGAGCCAAAAAAATTATCTATGCAAGACACGAGATCTTAAATCATTGGCCGTTTATCATTATTATCTAAAGACATAGGTTGTACAGGTTTAAGAGACGCTTTGTGCAAAATTATTGAAAATGCGGACCACACTCCGGTGACATGGTGAGAATCATTCACTTGTGTAAATCTTCATTTTATGAAACCTTTCTAACAATGTTTTTTTTTTCTTTTGTGTGCTTTCGCCTCAGTGTTGCCTTAGGAATGCTTCACACGGCAGCAGAAGGTAAAGTTGTCTGGACTGATGAATACAGGAGGTGTTTTAATAAATTCTTTATAAAGCTTACACGCATTTGGCCCTCCTGGGTCGAAGAAACTGACCTAAACCCCATTGTAAAGGAAATGATAAAATTCAGCCCTATTTATCATTATTTACTTTTATACTTGTGAAACTAACAAAAATTACTTTGTTACAGTGCTTTCCATTTGATTACTTTAAAAGATCCGAAAGAGGTTCACTAGTCCGAGAAGCTTGGACATACTTCAGAAGGCTAATTAAAGCCCTTCTCGAAAAGGAGCGCCTTGAAGGCGTCCTGCAGCACCACCACCTACGCCACCGCCACAAGAGCACAAAAAGAAAACACAGAAAACATCAAGAAAGAAAGCACCGAAGAAAAAAAAATTAATACAACACCATCACAACCTTAAGTCAGATTACAGGATACATCTGTTTTCTGCACACAATGCAACCAGGAATGCAAACAATACAAGGTAGGAAGGATAAAAACACACATTCGCTGTAAACACATACACAATGCTCAAGAGTTAATTGATGAGGTTGACATGAAGTACCCACCATTTAAACCATCAGGAACAAGAACAAAGTGGTGCTACAAGTGCCACAAGTATATAACTGGTACCATCACAAATTTTAATTTACACGTATAGAGGGCCCATCCAGAGAACGGTACATAATGATTAGAGAATATGATGCTAATCTAACAAACATTCTGTGAGCAATTGAATATAACTGTGTTTGAATACTACTAGTGATTTGAATAAATCTGTTGATTGATGAACCCACAGCATTTACTAACAACAAATTAAAGATCCCTGTCTATCTCATTGCTAGACCAGCTGCGCCAACATCTTTCTTCACAACTTTTCCAAGGGGCTTTAACCAATTTGAGGACTCTTCTGCACTAGAATTCTGCAAGGAGAATTTGCCAATTAAATCATCTTTAAAAAAAATGCTCAGGAATATAACTATTAACGGAAGTTGGAGAGCCAAAAAGGACCACCACATAACTTAAACCTCGAACCAAAAATAGAAGGGGATGTATTTGGGGGTAAGAAAATAAAAAGAAGGGTGAATACTAGGGGGTAAACAGATCTTATAAAAGTTGCACACCAGAAACAATGTGTTTATAGGTTATGGGCTATCACGTTTCTCCACTGCAATAAGTAAAAAGCTGAAAGTAAAAATCTACAACAAAAATCATCATGGCTGACCAGGGAGATCCACAAATAATGGAAACGGGTGACCTCTTTTATCACTTTTTTGACCGATAGTACATCCTATACCATGTGGCCTTTTGAGATGAAGACTCTACTGAAAGCCAAAGGCTTGATCAATATAGCCGACGACCCGCCAGCCAACCACAAGCGCATCAAGTCTCTCCTGGCGGAGCTGCGCGTGGCGGCCGCGGGCAAACTCGTGGCGGACACCGCGGCGGCGCCACTGCCGGAGCACACCAACCTGCCGCCACGGCTCGTATGGTGCCGGCCGGCTCCGAAGTCCCGGCGCGCCGCGCTACGTCTACTGGACCCAGACATGCAAGCGCCGTCAACGAAGGACAGGTCAACGGGGTCCGGCCCACTCACCCAGACGTTATTCACCCAAAACCCAACTGACCCAAAGTCAATACACCCACGGCCAATTCACCCTCTAAAATTCACCCGAGGTCCATTAACCCTTTCTCGATCACACCCACGCCAATATAATTCGCCCAAGCCCAATGTGAGAGCCAGAAGTACTGCTTAAAGAGAGGGGTATTGTCAAAAGCCACCGCGATCGGTGCGGGGGGTATTTCCTCAAGACAACAATCAAAGACCGTCTTGCCCGCGAAATTACTTCTCACACTTTTTGGCAATGCAGTGCAAGCAGCGAGCGACACGTAAAAAAGAATTTGTTGTGACAACAGAAATGTATGTTGATTTGGGGAATGGGATTTTGGGAAACAGTTGTTAGGCGTGCTATCTATTTGTGGTCAGATCTAACATTTCGTTCTGACAACGAAAGAGATCGTCAGGAGTTCTAAATATCATAAAAATAAATGTTTGTACGCCTGACGAATTATTTGTCGTGAGATAATTGTAGTGTAGGGCACTAATAGTGATGAGGAACGGATAAGTGACGAGAGAGAGTAGGGATTCACTGGTTTATTAGGGAGGTGCGCACAGACCGAGACCAGGCTACAGACTGTTGACCGGCGCTGAGGCGCGATCCAATTTATAGTTTGGGCAACAGTGACACCTTGCTTGGTGGGTGAGTTCAGAAAGAGGAGTATTGTAGGGCCTTGGCCAAGAGTGAGGGAAGCAAGCCAGAGAGGGGAAGAAGACAAGAAATAAAAATACTGACTGACACTTGTTTAACTCCTTTTTAAACCGTCAAATCTCTACATAATCATTCTCTAATATGTTTGAAACAAAACCTGCAAACTGTTGTTTGAAATGGATGTTGGTTGCGAGAACCGCAAGATAAAGAAGCGGCGAATGCAGAAATGGCCGCAATGGAGATCGGTATTCGTTCGAGCGACCCAAACGACATCGGTCTTTGTTCAGGACATATCGAGAAATAAAAAAAAAATTATTCTGGGTGAACAGCTTTCTGGGTCAATGACACGTGGGTCAATTACACCTGGGTGAAACGCTTGGGGGTGAATAGCGTAAGGGTGAAAATGCTTTGGGTCATTCGCACCTGGGTGAGTCGCCCTAGAACCCAGGTCAACTACTGTGATGTGCACGATAAGAACGACCAGACCAGTACTCTGATAAATTGAAAATTGTACGGGAAATGTAGATAGCCCTAGGACCTAAGGCGGGCAGAAATAAGTGTAAGCTCTGAAAGGGCACTGGCGATCAAGCCGTCTAGGGGCTGCCTGTTTTAAAAGACTGACTCGATCCAAAAATGTCCTGTAAATGCCGTTAATTTATTACCAGTTTTCACTGTAGGCCAATTCACAGCGTTTACTGTGATCTGCTCACGGGATTCACTGTGATCTTGTTCGCGGTGTTCACTGTGATCTGGTCCCCAAGTAAACACTGTGAGTTTGACGCCGCTGAGCACCGAAGTACTGCCAATCAGGCTCCAATTCACGGCGTTTACTGTGGCCAGATCACAGTGAACACTGTAACCGAGATCACAGTGAACGCCGTGAACTAGTTCACAGCAAACGCCGTGAATTGCATAACAGCAAACATTGGTAATAAATTAACGGCGTTGACAGGACATTTTTTGTAGAGTGGAAGGAAGGAGGAGTGTGGTGTCCCGGGCGTCCTGAGGCGCCGTTAGGTTAGCACTGCCCTGCAACGCCCCTAGCGGCGACCACAAGAGGCGGCCAAAGCTCTAAACGCGTTTTGAGCTCCATAGTCGCTAAATGGGACTCGAACCGAACGTGCGACACCACCAATAGATTCCTCGTTCTGAGAGCAATCCATTGGTGGGGTCACACTACGGTTCGAGTCCTGCTAAGCGACTCTGGAGCTCAAAACGCGTTCAAGAGTTTTGGCCGCCTCAACCGGTCTTCTGGCCCACTGTGGACCGGGGACCCGGAACCTTCACTTGTCATCCAGCATCACTTGTGTGTTCATTCGCATTCGCAGTCCACATTTCTCTTTTATGAGAGGTATGCTGACTTACATCAAGTTTTGTGTTAGTCTTTACCATTGTTTACATTAATTTATTCTCTTGATGACGATTTTGAATATAATAATCCTTCAGATCTCATTCATAGTCTTAAGGAGCCTCGTACTCGTCATTAACGTATCCACACGTGCTTTTGAGGGTGCAGTTGTGAGCTTTGTTGACTTCCTTGGTGAAAAGAAAACTGCCCCACAATTTTCGCTTTTCAAGTGGGAAAAGACATTCAACAGGAGAATGGCGATGTGTAAGCCCCCTCTGAGAAGCAAGGTGGCATTCATAACCAAAAGGAGTTTAGTGGGTGGTCATGGCCCTTGCAAAATGTGACATCGAGGAAGACCACACTGCAAGTATCATGCCAGACAATGCCAGTATCATCCAAAATGCCCAAATTCCCAAAGATATTCAATGGAATTGACGGACCAACAACAACAGAACTAATGCACTTTTCCCACATGCTCTGCACTTAATGAGTTTTTTCCTCCCACACCTATCATTCAAAAAATTTTTCAAATCTTTTAGAATAATATAGGTGCTGTATAAAGACTGGATAAGACTTTTGACACGAGAAGCGCTTCAAAAGAACATTGGATTAAAGTTGAGTCGCGTCCCAAGAAGAACATTGTTAAGGATTTGCTCCCATCACTTTCCAGTCCAATGGCTGACACTATCGAAGTGAACAAACTTGCGCCGAAGAAATTACTAGTCATGGACCGTTGCTGGAAATACGAAACCTAGTGAAATATTTGATTACTTAACATATGAACATAAGTAAACATAAGCCGATTTTCAAGACGCTAAGAATATTCATTGCGATTGGTGCGGGTTAAAGGGGGGCACACCAGTAAAAATCGTCAAATTTTCGCCCTCTTTTATTTTATCCTTTTTTTCTGCTACTCATCCCCAAATCGAATGCCGCAAACCCCACCCGAAATTCCAAATTTCTTTGGCTTGGGCACATTTTTGTAGGTGCCAAAAAGGTAACTATTTTTGGGATATTTCACCTCAATTGTTAACGTTCAGGTGATTCACTTGAAGTCCAATGACAAAACCCCCCGGGGCCCTCCCAAACGCAGTTGGAAAAAAAATTTTTGGCGCAAACCGAACTCAAATATGCCATCAATTGCGTCCGTAATCGGGAAAAACGCGTGTAAACCGTTGTTTAACTTAAAACGTCATTTTCTCGAAACACCATTTTTGGACCTGGTGCCCACGATTGCGGGCGCTAAAATTGAGATATTTGAGTGCGGTTTGCGGCAAAACGTTCCTTAAACTTGCCGCTATCGTGTGAACCTCGGAAATGGTCGTAGCATGTACAGGGCCTGAGCTACAGACACGAAAAAATGAAAAATATGGTCAAAAATGAGTTTCTATTTTGCTTCTCAAAAAAAAATATTAGGATTGTGTTTTCGACATGTCCGTGGTTCACACGATAGCCACATGTGCCCTGATGAGAAAAATTTTAAACCCCATGTTTTTGGCTCAATCGAGGGCTTCACAAAGTTGGGCAAAGTGGAGCCGTGTCACCGAAAAATGACGATGGCGCCCACCCCCCTTTCCCCTCACCGCCCCTGGCTGACGTGTACTTTTTTGGTTAAATTGACATATTTTATAGTTCAGAATAAAATTTCAACCCATTACCTTTTTTACTTTACTCAGAATAACGTTTTTTTCGAAGCCTCTGCATTTTCACTGGTGTGCCCCTTAAGGACGCAGTCTTGAATGGTCAGTCCATCTTTTATTTCCGAAGTGGTGGGCCCTGTGTACCTGCAATCATCTGGAGGCGCTGAGGCGACATGCCAATGTATTCCAGTACATGGATGTCCAGAAAAGAACATTTCTTAGGACATGGCGTCAGACTCCTAACCTCGGTCCGTTGTGCGTTCTATATGCGTTTTGTGTCAATGAAATAATCAGAGAAGATGGGAATTTTTTCGGTTATGATTGCAGAGTTGTCTTCCTGGATGATGCAACGCAGTTGAGCTTATAAGCGAAAACAATTACAAAAGCAGAAGATTAATATTGTTATAACCACACTTTCAGACTCCAGGATACAGTTGCCTTTGGACTATCATGAACATTTGGGCCTGGTCCTTGGATTGGACCAACTTACCTACGTTGGCTCATTGGGATGTTGCACCCCTATGGCTTCAGTAGGGTAAGACATACATGTCCGATCCCACTGTCCTAACCCCGTGTGATTAGCATGTTAACGCTTCTTGTAAATGTTATTATATGTCTTTATAGTCTCAATAACACATGTGGGTGATTCCGTACGTAGGGGCCGTTTTAGCTACCATAGAAAGTCACATAATCAATCTTGCTGGTTCGGCTTGAATTTGGCCTTGATGGCGTCAATGGGACACCAGGACGACACTCCGAGCGTGGGCGAGCTACAAGTTGACTTTCGTTTTCTCCCCCTATGAAATATGACGAAATTTACTGAAAATATGACGGTAATTACGCTTGACGGAAATTACAAACAGATGTTTCTAGCTCACTGCAAATGCCCATCGCCTCAGAAATATGCTGTAAGTTTGGCACACTAGTCCGACGTCAACGCCTTGCACGCCCTATACACCTGACCCCCCTTTTCTCGTGAGTTTTTTCCCAGCGCTGCAGAAGTGGCACTGTTTTCCAGAAGGGCCATGGCCCATGGGCTGCAAATCCAAGAGCCTAAGAAAAATACTACCCACCTCGTAACCTCAGGAGAGGCCCAAAGCTTCTTGAAAGATTACTTGCACGTGGCTTCTGGCACCCTCGTCCTTCAAAACACACTGTTGCCACCAAAATTGACTTGCAGCCATATTCAGTACACCCAGACGTTTTTTTTACCGGTGTTACAACGGTCTCTAAACAGATTTTTCCCCGTTGGAACTTCGTTACAACTCCGTTCTTTAACGCAGAATACTGCGTTGAAACTGACAATTATTGGACAAAACTGCGTTAGAACTCTGTTGCAACTCGCGTCAAACTTCGTTTCAACTGCGTTACGGAAACGCGTTATAGTCCGTTAAAACAGTGTTGCGATCCTGTTACAACTGCGTTTCGGCCTGGAGACGGGCAACGCTGTTGTAACGGGGTTTCAACGCAGTTTCAACGCAGCAAAAGCAATCAATTGTTTGTGACGTGTAGGGTCGCAACGCGTTGCTTGCAACGCGTTTTCAACGTGTTTTCAACGTGTTTCAACGGAGTTCTTCGCCTGCCTGAAAGGAAGTATAGGATTACAAGCACACAGACACACACATACATACACATACACACACACACTGCGAGATCTGAAAGAAGGACATTGGTTAGTAGTGGAACCCTGGGCCTCCGACTTGCTGGTTCGCCATGCTGCCGCCTGTGCTATGGTAGAGCACGGGGGACGAGGCCTCAGGCAGCCGACGACTCTGGGCGGCCGGGCGGCTGGAAGCGGCGCGGCACGGCACGGCGCGGCAGTGAGGACGCAGGATGACGAGGGCGGCGCGGGGTTGGGGAGGGGGAGGAGGTAGGCCGGAGGCGAGGTGGCGGGGCGGGCGGGCAGGGTGGCGAGGGAGTGGCATGACGCGGCACTGGCGTGGCGCGCGCGCGCACTCGGTTTAGTTCAGCTGTGCCGAATCAGGTGCGGAGTGGTGGTTTTACAGACAATGCGCGATTTTGCATGTTGCTGTGGAAACACCGCTCTTCTCAGATAGATCAGAAAATTGCGAGATATTTATTTTGCAGCATCCCGATCAGTATGCACTTTTGAAAAGTCTCAGTTGTCAAAACGCTACCCCGCGACCGTGAAGTATAAAATTGTCTTTCACAGGAGTCAAAGTACGCGTCATTTTAATTTATTTACATTTGGTAAATGTTTTTGGTTTATTTGCTTTTGGCATTACGCACTGGCCCAATAGAAAGAGACCCTCTTGATCAAGCCGTTGATACGCATGATGGACACCCTTATCCTGAGAGAGGTAAAATCTCGGGTAACGTAGGCAATACGTGCGGGAAAGAAGCAGACGAAATGCGTCACAAATTATGCCTCTCTCTCGCACCCATGTGCAAGATTGGGCATCTCCGCAGGGTAACGTCCCCCTCCCCCTCGCGACCCGCCTCCTCCACCACATGGGACAAGAGGGCAGGCGGGCAGGTCAGTGGCGTTCCTTGGAAGGCCCGGTGGGACAAGGGGGAGGGGGGAGGCAAGGCCAACACGCTTTACAACACCCAGTCTTTATTTTACACATAACTCGGAAGCAATTATTGGGCTAATTGAGGTGGCTGCCGTGGATCTGTCCATGCTGCCTGCATCGCACTGTTACTCCCGCGCTGCGCTGCACCCTTTCACTTGTCATTCCACCACCTTTCATTCTCCACCTTTCGGTCACATGTTACAGCGACCGAGCGAAGGGGCCAAAACTCGCGACTCAACAACGCAGCTCTAACGCTGTAAACATCTGAAGAAGCCCGTTACAACTCTGTTAAAAGTCTGAAATCAAAGAGCGTTTAAAGTCACCATTCTACAACGCAGTTTCAACGTACTAAAGGCCGTGAAACCCTGTTAAAACACCGTTGAAAGCCTCAAAGCAAAGACCGTTGAAGCTCACTATGCCCCAACGCAGTTCAAACGAAATAAACACCGTTGAAAGACCGTTACAACTTTGTTTTAAAAATCTGAAACCAAAGCGCGTTTAAAGTCACTATTCTACAACGCAGTTTCAACGTACTAAAGACCGTGAAACTCTGTGAAAACACCGTTGAAAGCCTCGAAGCAAAGATCGTTGAAACTCACTATTCCTCAACGCAGTTCCAACGAACTAAACACCGTTGAAAGCCCGTTACAAACTCCGTGCGGGCCTCCGGGTAAAGTGCGTTAAAAAGCTGTTAGCGTCAACGCGTTTTTAAAAGGAATAAAGTTTGTTGGAGTGAGTTAGAAATCCGTTGTAACCGTGTTGAAACCTCCATAACGCAGTTCCAACGCACTTTAAACAAGCTTGCAACGGGAAAAAGTCCGTTCCAGGTTTTGTCTGGGCACTGTCGGTAGATGATGTTAGTACACTTATAGATAAAATCTCTTATGCGGAGGACCTCGCCATTAATTATGTTTCATTAAAATGGGCTCGACTTTGACAGTGATTTAAATAAGCTACCATCTTTCCGTGCAACCTCCAGTTATTCAGCTGACAGAGTTTTCATGACCTCCTGGAGGTGTTTGTCATGATACCTAACATGTCACATGTGATATAACATTGCATTCCCAAATATTTTGATCTAGACTGTCTAAATTGTATAAAATTCTCTGTTGTATGTAACTTCGTTTCGTGCTGAATTTCCAGATGAAAAAGTGTTTGCCCCCTCAGTCAACAGCTCTGGAGAGAGATGGCATTACCATCTCAACTCCAGCTAGTAAAACACAAATTGCTTATGGTTACGAGTCTTGTGCTTGCTGACAACAAGGGTGCTAATTCTCTTTTAGGAATCACCACATGTTCTACAGCAAATTTATTTTGCAGGTATTGTAAATCCCTCAGGAATGTGACCCCCCACTGAGTCTGTAGATGCCACATGTCCCTGCCCGATGTCAACGGCAAGGCCGAGCTTGGAATAGCGGTTGGGGTAGATCCATCCCGAGATGACAAGCTTAAGCTCCCTGTTTCGACTGGCTTCTCTGTAGGCAAGGCTGCTTGTTACGCAGAAACCTGGGCGTTAATGAGCGACCGTAACGACCAGAAAGAGTTTATGGCACGCGCTGCCGCGGCAGTGTTTACCTGTGGATGGACATCCCAGACATGTGGTGACACAAAGACAATAACCACACCTGACAATGAAGTGGCAGACTTCTATGTTGCCTGCCAACAAGGAAGTCATAGATAATGCCACTAGTGGCAAGCCGTGCTGCTACCATCGTCATGTCAACAAAGCTAAATTGGTTCTCAACAAACCATCACACTGTTAGTGATAAGGCTAAACTTTCAGCCACCATGGGAGAAGAGATAAATGTGAACAACATCTCTTCAGTCCACACCGCAGGCCACTGGGCATCCACAAAGCTCGTCCTGTCAAACCCCGGGCATCTTTTTGTCCCAGGTGCTGACAATCCTGCAGACCCCAATTGTCTAACATAGATCCTCCTCAACCCCACTGCCAGAGGTTCAGGCAGCTGCTACGAAGGGCCCAATCACATTGGCAGCAATCCGGGGGAACAGCACAGATGTTCATCGTGCACGCCACAGCCCAAAAGTATCGCCAAATTTTGGCGATACGTCTGTGTATCGCCGTTCTGAAGGCAATACTTTTCCGTAATGCCGTTTGTTGGCGATACTGAATTGTATCGCCAAAAAAAGTTCTTGAGTATCGCCTTTGCATTTGCAGTGTATTGCATCTGCATCACTATGACAGGCCAGTGCAAATACCCTATGCTCAGCAATATTGCATGGCCAGCGCAGATACTCCGAGCTCTGACTGTAAATACCCCTTGCTCCCTGTGCCTAGGCTGCTTTCCTTAGCTGTACTGGACGGTGGACCTGGACTAAACTTCGTCTGTTAAGCAATGCCTAGTGCACGTAACCGAAAGTTCACACTAAGGACCTAGTCCTAGATGTGTCCCTGTGGTTAGAATATCTAAGTCCAGCATCCGTGTTCAAAATACGCTAAAATTCAACAAAAGACTTTTTCAACCTAAAGTGCTGTGCCCATAACCTCAAACTGACCGACCAAAACAAGAAGTTAATCCAAACTACTAATGATTTAAAAGTAAAAAAAGGACAGGAGAGGATGATGATGAATCAAGACGTGGTTGTTTTCACTCTTACAATGAAAACGACGGTTACCTCATATTCTTAGCCTCATCAGAGACATTGGGGGCCCGGCTCTCCGTTCCTTGGCCGCCTTGGCTGCTCCCGTCGTGTTGGCCGACGACGCCATGTCAAGCTATTTCTTAACATAAAATGTACAGGAGATAATTTGAGCTGCATCGGTGCTACACATTCCTAATCACAAATCCTAGCGCTGCAGAAGTGGCACTGTTGCCAGAAGGGCCATGGCCCATGGGCTGCAAATCCAAGAGCCTAAGAAAATATACTACCCACCTCGTAACCTCAGGAGAGGCTCAATGCTTCTTGAAAGATTACTTGCACGTGGCTTCTGGCACCGTCGTCCTTCAAAGCACACTGTTGCCACCAATATTGACTTGCAGCCATATTCACGTACACCCAGACGTTTTCTTTACCGGTGTTACAACGGTCTCTAAACAGATTTTTCCCCGTTGGAACTTCGTTACAACTCCGTTCTTTAACGCAGAATACTGCGTTGAAACTGACAATTATTGGACAAAACTGCGTTAGAACTCTGTTGCAACTCGCGTCAAACTTCGTTTTAACTGCGTTACGGAAACGCGTTATAGTCCGTTAAAACAGTGTTGCGATCCTGTTACAACTGCGTTTCGGCCTGGAGACGGGCAACGCTGTTGTAACGGGGTTTCAACGCAGTTTCAACGCAGCAAAAGCAATCAATTGTTTGTGACGTGTAGGGTCGCAACGCGTTGCTTGCAACGCGTTTTCAACGTGTTTTCAACGTGTTTCAACGGAGTTCTTCGCCTGCCTGAAAGGAAGTATAGGATTACAAGCACACAGACACACACATACATACACATACACACACACACTGCGAGATCTGAAAGAAGGACATTGGTTAGTAGTGGAACCCTGGGCCTCCGACTTGCTGGTTCGCCATGCTGCCGCCTGTGCTATGGTAGAGCACGGGGGACGAGGCCTCAGGCAGCCGACGACTCTGGGCGGCCGGGCGGCTGGAAGCGGCGCGGCACGGCACGGCGCGGCAGTGAGGACGCAGGATGACGAGGGCGGCGCGGGGTTGGGAGGGGGAGGAGGTAGGCGGAGGCGAGGTGGCGGGGCGGGCGGGCAGGGTGGCGAGGGAGTGGCATGACGCGGCACTGGCGTGGCGCGCGCGCGCGTGCCGAATCAGGTGCGGAGTGGTGGTTTTACAGACAATGCGCGATTTTGCATGTTGCAGTGGAAACACCGCACTTCTCAGATAGATCAGAAAATTGCGAGATATTTATTTTGCAGCATCCCGATCAGTATGCACTTTTGAAAAGTCTCAGTTGTCAAAACGCTACCCCGCGACCGTGAAGTATAAAATTGTCTTTCACAGGAGTCAAAGTACGCGTCATTTTAATTTATTACATTTGGTAAATGTTTTTGGTTTATTTGCTTTTGGCATTACGCACTGGCCCAATAGAAAGAGACCCTCTTGATCAAGCCGTTGATACGCATGATGGACACCCTTATCCTGAGAGAGGTAAAATCTCGGGTAACGTAGGCAATACGTGCGGGAAAGAAGCAGACGAAATGCGTCACAAATTATGCCTCTCTCTCGCACCCATGTGCAAGATTGGGCATCTCCGCAGGGTAACGTCCCCTCCCCCTCGCGACCCGCCTCCTCCACCACATGGGACAAGAGGGCAGGCGGGCAGGTCAGTGGCGTTCCTTGGAAGGCCCGGTGGGACAAGGGGGAGGGGGGAGGCAAGGCCAACACGCTTTACAACACCAGTCTTTATTTTACACATAACTCGGAAGCAATTATTGGGCTAATTGAGGTGGCTGCCGTGGATCTGTCCATGCTGCCTGCATCGCACTGTTACTCCCGCGCTGCGCTGCACCCTTTCACTTGTCATTCCACCACCTTTCATTCTCCACCTTTCGGTCACATGTTACAGCGACCGAGCGAAGGGGCCAAAACTCGCGACTCAACAACGCAGCTCTAACGCTGTAAACATCTGAAGAAGCCCGTTACAACTCTGTTAAAAGTCTGAAATCAAAGAGCGTTTAAAGTCACCATTCTACAACGCAGTTTCAACGTACTAAAGGCCGTGAAACCTGTTAAAACACCGTTGAAAGCCTCAAAGCAAAGACCGTTGAAGCTCACTATGCCCCAACGCAGTTCAAACGAATAAACACCGTTGAAAGACCGTTACAACTTTGTTTAAAAGTCTGAAACCAAAGCGCGTTTAAAGTCACTATTCTACAACGCAGTTTCAACGTACTAAAGACCGTGAAACTCTGTGAAAACACCGTTGAAAGCCTCGAAGCAAAGATCGTTGAAACTCACTATTCCTCAACGCAGTTCCAACGAACTAAACACCGTTGAAAGCCCGTTACAAACTCCGTGCGGGCCTCCGGGTAAAGTGCGTTAAAAAGCTGTTAGCGTCAACGCGTTTTTAACGGAATAAAGTTTGTTGGAGTGAGTTAGAAATCCGTTGTAACCGTGTTGAAACCTCCATAACGCAGTTCCAACGCACTTTAAACAAGCTTGCAACGGGAAAAAGTCCGTTCCAGGTTTCGTCTGGGCACTGTCGGTAGATGATGTTAGTACACTTATAGATAAAATCTCTTATGCGGAGGACCTCGCCATTAATTATGTTTCATTAACTGGGCTCGACTTTGACAGTGATTTAAATAAGCTACCATCTTTCCGTGCAACCTCCAGTTATTCAGCTGACAGAGTTTTCATGACCTCCTGGAGGGTGTTTGTCATGATACCTAACATGTCACATGTGATATAACATTGCATTCCCAAATATTTTGATCTAGACTGTCTAAATTGTATAAAATTCTCTGTTGTATGTAACTTCGTTTCGTGCTGAATTTCCAGATGAAAAAGTGTTTGCTCCTCAGTCAACAGCTCTGGAGAGAGATGGCATTACCATCTCAACTCCAGCTAGTAAAACACAAATTGCTTATGGTTACGAGTCTTGTGCTTGCTGACAACAAGGGTGCTAATTCTCTTTTAGGAATCACCACATGTTCTACAGCAAATTTATTTTGCAGGTATTGTAAATCCCTCAGGAATGTGACCCACACTGAGTCTGTAGATGCCACATGTCCCTGCCCGATGTCAACGGCAAGGCCGAGCTTGGAATAGCGGTTGGGGTAGATCCATCCCGAGATGACAAGCTTAAGCTCCCTGTTTCGACTGGCTTCTCTGTAGGCAAGGCTGCTTGTTACGCAGGAAACCTGGGCGTTAATGAGCGACCGTAACGACCAGAAAGAGTTTATGGCACGCGCTGCCGCGGCAGTGTTTACCTGTGGATGGACATCCCAGACATGTGGTGACACAAAGACAATAACCACACCTGACAATGAAGTGGCAGACTTCTATGTTGCCTGCCAACAAGGAAGTCATAGATAATGCCACTAGTGGCAAGCCGTGCTGCTACCATCGTCATGTCAACAAAGCTAAATTGGTTCTCAACAAACCATCACACTGTTAGTGATAAGGCTAAACTTTCAGCCACCATGGGAGAAGAGATAAATGTGAACAACATCTCTTCAGTCCACACCGCAGGCCACTGGGCATCCACAAAGCTCGTCCTGTCAAACCTCGGGCATCTTTTCGTCCCAGGTGCTGACAATCCTGCAGACCCCAATTTGTCTAACATAGATCCTCCTCAACCCCACTGCCAGAGAGTTCAGGCAGCTGCTACGAAGGATGCCCAACTTCACATTGGCAGCAATCCGGTAGGAACAGCACAGATGTTCATCGTGCACGCCACAGCCCAACAGCTGCTGACCCACGAAACTGCGTTCCTATTACCGGACGTTGAGTAGGGTGGGTCGAAAATCTCAGAATTAAACGGCGTATGGTTTTCTTTGCAGTTGACTATATTAGAAAAGAGATCCCACAATGCCGGTTTCTAGTGACGTCACCTTTCCATCTCCTTGGAGGGTCCAAACTTGGGTCTAATAGTGAAAAATGGCACTTTTGGCCTTACAGGGACCAAACCAGGGATCGCCCAGGATGCGGCTATCTCGCGATGGGTGCGGAATATGTCCCTTTATATCCCTGCAAAGTCTGGGCGATGTAGCTCAACATCTTGGTTAAGTCCGGGCACTTGTTTTGACGCTACAACAAAGTCCCAAAACACTAAAATTAGGATTAAAGGGTCTATTCTTTGCTCAAAGGTCCCACATACTTATATGAATCGAAAGGGCTCAAAAAAACGCTATTTTGTGGTATATATAACTTTGTGATCGGACGAAAATTGTTGCCAGGCCAAAACTTTACACATTTCAGCAAAAGCTAAAAATCACTAAAAAGTGATCTCTGAGGGTCTAATACGATCACACTGTTCGAAAGATCTCAAAAAATGCAATATTTTGATGTATAAAGTTTTTTGCTGTGACAAACACTCGATTTGTAGTGAATCAAAGAAGAAAGTGTAAGCGTTCGTCCGTCCATTTCTTGCCAAACAAGGGTTTTGCTTCGCTTTGCTGGCGAATTGTTTAACAACAAATCGAGTTTGTCACACCAAAAAAACTTCATATGTCAAAATGTTGAATTTTTTTTAGATCTTTCGAACAGTATGATCATATCGGATCCACAGGTAATTCTTATTCTCTTAAGATCACTTTTTAGTGCTTTTGAGCTTTTGCTGAAATGTGTAAAGTTTTGGCCTGGCAACAATTTTCGTCCGATCACAAAGTTATATATACCACAAAATAGCGTTTTTTTGAGCCCTTTCGATTCATATAAGTATGTGGGACCTTTGAGCAAAGAATAGACCCTTTAATCCTAATTTTAGTGTTTTGGGACTTTGTTGTAGCGTCAAAACAAGTGCCCGGACTTAACCAAGATGTTGAGCTACATCGCCCAGACTTTGCAGGGATATAAAGGGACATATTCCGCACCCATCGCGAGATAGCCGCATCCTGGGCGATCCCTGGTTTGGTACCTGTAGGGCCAGAAGTGCCATTTTTCACTATTAGACCCAAGTTTGGACCCTCCAAGGAGATGGAAGGTGACGTCACAAGACACCGGCATTGTGGGATCTCTTTTCTAATATAGTCAACTGCAAAGAAAATCATACGCCGTTTAATTCTGAGATTTTCGACCCACCCTAATGTTGAGGGCCTCGAAGCCTACCCTGATGCTTTCAAGACTGTGGAGGACAACCCTCTCGAGTACCACGTTGGGAGGATGGCCGGAACGCTCTCTGCGCCACAATGGTCGAAGCAACCTCCTGCCCAATACCCGATCTGCCGACAAAGCCACCAAAGTACTACAGGTTGGCATGCTGAAGAATGAGAGGGTGAGATTCTGCAAGTCATAACATAAAGAAGCAGCCCGTTAATTGCAGTGCACTGCAGCACTAGAACATACATTGCATTCAAGTTACAGATGTCTTTCGTCGCAACGGTAACAATGGAAACGAGCTCTGCGCACTACTACTGAGGCGTTTGCAAGGCTGCATGAAATTGGGCTCAGGATGCGCGCAGTAGTCGTGGACACGTTCCGCTACGGCTCGAGATTCCACATGAACGGACACAGCGGAGTCGGAAGTGGGGTGCAGGGAGGTCAGGCTGCATAGGTACGAAGGACTGGAGATCAGCTGCTTTACAGGCCAAACCAACACGAGTAATGAAGATTTTCGAAAAACTGAGTGTTATTTTGGATAGAGCATATTTCTACATCGAGGCCCCTTCCAATTTTAAGGGGGCACACCAGTGAAAATGCAGAGGCTTCGTAAAAACGTTATTCTGAGTAAAGTAAAGAAGGTAATGGGTTGAAATTTTATTCTGAACTATAAAATATGTCAATTTAACCAAAAAAGTACACGTCAGCCAGGGGCGGTGACGGGAAGGGGGGGTGGGCGCCATCGTCATTTTTCGGTGACACGGCTCCACTTTGCCCAACTTTGTGAAGCCCTCGATTGAGCCTAAAACATGGGGTTTCAAAATTTCTCATCAGGGCACATGTGGCTATCGTGTGAACCACGGACATGTCGAAAACACAATCCTAAATATGTTTTTTTGAGAAGCAAAAATAGAAACTCATTTTTTGACCATATTTTTCACTTTTTCGTGTCTGTAGCTCAGGCCCTGTACATGCTACGACCATTTCCGAGGTTCACACGATAGCGGCAAGTTTAAGGAACGTTTTGCCGCAAACCGCACTCAAATATCTCAATTTTAGCGCCCGCAATCGTGGGCACCAGGTCCAAAAATGGTGTTTCGAGAAAATGACGTTTTAAGTTAAACAACGGTTTACACGCGTTTTTCCCGATTACGGACGCAATTGATGGCATATTTGAGTTCGGTTTGCGCCAAAACATTTCTTTTTCCAACTGCGATTGGATGGCCCGGGGGTTTTGTCATTGGACTTCAAGTGAATCACCTGAACGTTAACAATTGAGGTGAAATATGCCAAAATAGTTACCTTTTTGGCACCTACAAAAATGTGCCCAAGCCAAAGTAATTGGAATTTCGAGGTGGGGTTTGCGGCATTCGACTTGGGATGAGTAGCAGAAAAAAAGGATAAAATAAAACAGAGGGCGAAAATTTGACGATTTTCACTGGTGTGCCCCCTTAAATGCAAGGAAATGCGCATGCTGCGTACAAGAGTAGCAATGTAATGATGCTTGTTATTGGAGTGTCACGCCATAGAAGTTACAATATTCTGCAGCAAAGGCTTTGAGGGTAGCATGTCTGATAAAGGTGCGGCTCTGAAATGCCCTGAATTTCTTGACAAACTTCAACTACGAGATGCAGAGATGATAGACAGAGGTCTTCATATCATAGGTGAGATGTTGCGAAGGGGAGTACGTGATATCAAGCCCTCAGACAAGAATGATTTTCTTAATGCCTCGGAAAGAAATATGCACCAAGGCAAGGCTGTGGCAGCAGCACGAATTAACTTTGAGCAAGCAACAGCTGGCCTTAAAGACAATCATCTGCTTCAAGGCGTCATTCCACTTCGCGCTGACAACCGACACGCACTGAAATCGAAAGTGTAGTGAATTTACATTTGGCTGTGGTGAGACCTGAAACGCGCTCTCACTCCAGCACAGTCGTACTTCACTCAGTCGTTCTCTGTGACTTCTTTGATTTTGAACGTTGCCTCTCTTATTGCCTTTTCATGTCTGTTAATGGAACTATCTTCTCGTAACATTACTGCCTTTGATTTTGCACTGTGAATTTAGCGCAAGTTTATTTCAAACACTTCCTGTAACTTTCGAACACTCTACCAAAAATGTCCTGTCAATGCCGTTAATTTATTACCAGTTTTCACTGTAGGTCAATTCACAGCGTTTACTGTGATCTGCTCACGGGATTCACTGACATCTTGTTCACGGTGTTCACTGGGATCTGGTCTACAGTAAACACTGTGAGTTTGACGCCGCTGAGCGCCGAAGTACTGCAAATCAGGCTCCAATTCACGGCGTTTACTGTGGCCAGATCACAGTGAACACTGTAACCGAGATCACAATGAACGCCGTGAACTAGTTCACAGCAAACACCGTGAATTACATAACAGGAAACATTGGTAATAAATTAACGGCGTTGACAGGACATTTTTTGTGGAGTGAACGTTGGCTATTCTGATCTCTTCTTGTCGCTCTCCTAAGGTCGCCATCTTGCTCTCTCTGCGTCTCGTTCTCGTTTGTGCTTGTTGTTACTTCTCCAAATGATGGATTCCGTTGTGGAAAATTACCGGCCTACGCGCTGTGTAAGGGAAGGTGGGGTACAGTGGGACACCGGGTACATTGGGACACCTTCAATATTTCCAACTTCTGGTTATGTCAGGTTCTCCGGAAAATTGACCATGATAGAGCGTTATTTGGTTTACTGTTTCCACAACTCGGGGACAGAACTGGGCGCTTTCTGAATGAGAGACGTGGGTTGGAAGTTCGATTCCACGTAAAACGATGAAATAGTAGCACGATTTTTGAATTTTGTTTTCTTTTTAGCGTCTGAAATGCACGTCGGATGATCGTACCGAGGTTAGGAATGTGTTCCCTGGTGCAATGGGCGTCAAAAAGGGTCATCGCGCGGAGCCTGGTCTTGAGGTCAAGGGCCACAGACCGAGTTGACGTTTTAAAATGGCCCAGTTCACATTGGGACAGGGTGAGGGTACTGGGCCATGTGGATAGCAAAAATACACGAATTGTACATATATTGTCTTGTCTCGTCCAAACAAATAAAAGTTATCTTATGCATGTGGTCTCTAAAGTCATTACTTCAGGGTTTTCTCGAGTAGACAGGTCGAAAAAACACGAAAAATAGTACTATTCCATTAAAAGCAGCGTATCTTCCGAACGCTTGGCACCAGAGATCCGAGTCTGCGCTCATTGTATTCAGCATAACTTTTTCTACAACTTGGCGGTCCGAAAACATAAATGCACGACTTAGATCCAGATTTTTTCATTGCTGTCCCAATGTGCCCCGGATCTGTCCCAATGTGCCCCGGTACTGTCCACATTGGGACAAGTGCAGACTCTGCGGAAAATATCTCTCCTGCCTAAAAACGTGTCGAATTAAGTTTGAATGCTTGAGGATATGATAGGCTAGATGTCAATGCACAATTTAGGCCTGCCCCGACCATTACAGCTCGAAAAATCTCTGACGTAGAGCGCCAAGAAAAAATCCGTCCCAATGAGCCCCACCTTCCCTTAAAGGGCACTTATGCCCGTGTAAAGCTACCAGGAGAACAGAACATCTTCAACGTATTTCATTCTTTGCTTTGGCTGAATGTGGTTGGCCGTTATGACTCTGATAATCACTTCTCCAGCCTCATACTGATTGTGCCATATGGGGTTTGAATCGTCCAGGAACAATTCATGGCTACGACCACTGGTCCTTGATTATTACCGCTGAAGGCGAATTTGAATGGCAGACCCATGTCCCTGCTGCGCACGGTGACTTCATTCCGCACGAAGCATGGCGTTGCATTTTCAACTGTACCTGCAGCAAGTCAGTGTCCCTCGCCTTTCGTGCTCCGTGTGGAAGATTGTGAAAAAGCTTCGTGTACGGCGCGGGATAATAGACTATTTCGCTGGATTCACTCCGATCCCTCGAGAAAACAAACGCACCGGAAGTCGGGTCGCGTCGGCCAATCAGAAGCCTCCTTTCGTCAAGGGTAGGCGCTACCACTGATGCAAGGAGGGTCCTGATTGGCCGACGCGACCCGACTTCCGGTGCATTTGTTTTTTCGAGGGATCGAAGTGGATCCAGCGAAATAGTCTATTTGGCCACTTCCTTGGCTCAGTTAATGGTGTCCCCTCGCGGCTCCTCCTCTCTCCCTGAGTGTGTTAGCAGGCAGGCGAGTTACATGGATATCCTGGCCTCTCTGAAGTAACCTCCTGTTACTTCCTTTATTTTAGAATGTTTGAATTCGAAGAGGATGAATCACTTGTTTAGTTTGTTAACTCTGAATCTTAACTCTCTTGTCTAGTCTTCTTTGACTCCCTAGTCTCCTCCTTTTCCGCCTTTGTCTTCTTAAATAAATCTAGTCTACTTCACCATTTTCATTTTATCATTTTCCTTTGAGGCTACTGATGACGAAAATAGAACCCATTCGGACCCCCGACCGAAAGTTCGGTCCCATTAGTGCAGTAGATTTTGATGACCAAATTCCATATATTGTAGGGATCACGCCCATTTCTACGGTCTGCCTAGGCAAGCAGCCAGCCGAAGGCAGGCTACACTACAAACCGAACTGTCTACTAAGTACGCACTTACAAATGCGTGCTTGCAAGTACACAGTTACAAACGCATGCTTGGCCAAGTACACACTTACAAATGCAACGTGACTAATGTTGGCCACCCACAAAAATCACCAGCCACACTTTTCTGCAGCTTTCTCCCTATCGCAGTTCAAATTCTGAAATTTGGCACGGTGGTAGGCCCTAAGAGTAGAGAACACCCCGGGTGGAACGAACTGTAGTCAAATCTACAATTTTAAAATGCATCTACAACTCTACAATAACTGTACTGCATCTGGACTCAAATTGAAGTTTATCTAGTGTTACAAATGGCAGGCTGCATACAAGAAAATATATACTTAGACTGCAGTTGGACTTATGTAATTACAGCAGTTTAACTGTAGTGAAACTACAGTTAAACTACAGTTAACTACAGTTTCCTTGCAAATAAACTGGTAGTTTTTTTGTAATACTGCAGTCGAATCTGCAGTTTTGACTACGGTCATCTCTCGTTTTTAAAAATAGCAGTTAAAACTGGAGTTGCGAAGTATCTTTTAACTACAGTTTTAAAATTTATTTTTAAAACTTTATTCCTTGTTCTTCGGGAACTCTCTCCCACCCACCCAACCCCCTTCTCCTTCGTTACTCAACGACTTTTGATGATGAAAGTTGAAGGCGGTGATGGTATTCGAACGACGGTCCTCCGGGTCGTGGAGCGGAGGACTTGACCACTACGCTGGCAGGCGGGCGTGTCCGGAGACGTGCACGACCCGGACCACATGACAAGACCCCCTCTCGTGACCCACTGATCGGGCACTGCAGTTCAACTACAGTTTTAATGCATAACCATAGATAATGTGCACTTGGCTATCACAATTTCTACGCAAACTCACGTTTTATACCGTAAGCCTCACAATTTTGTTAGCGGATAATTTTTATAAACGATAGGGCCAAAAGAATCCGTATTAGAACCGCTGCCGTTGCTTTATCTTAACGAATTCCGTGCAACTGACTGAACACCAATATTCTGGTTATTCAAACACACAAAAGGAACTAAATTTGGAGAATTTGGTGAAATTATTTGGAATTGGGACAAAATAGAACACTGATTTGGCTGAACTGTGAAGTTGCTTACACAACTGCAAAAAAGGGCAACCAAAATTGTAGTCAAACAACAATTTAATTACACTCCCGAAGTGTGCTTGCTTTTTGCAAACGGAAGTACAATTTAAGTTCCGACTACACTGGAGTTAAAACTGTATTTAAGAACTGCACGTGAGACTGCAATTTAACTGTACCTGTACTGCTGTTGAAAATGCCCTCTATACTACGTTTCGATCTACAGAGTTAAACTACATTTAAAGTACTTTTAAAACTGGCGTTTCTGAACTGCAGTTTATGACTGTAGTCTGCACTCAGTCAAAACTGCACTCCCTTCCACCCGGGACCTGGAAAAAGTTTCAGAATTTGAACTGCGAATTCAAACGAGCCACAGGCTTGCCAACTAAGCGCCATCGCAAAACATGCGCTCTTTCGAACGGCTGCAGTCCTCACCTATCGCAGTTCAAATTCCGAAATTTGGCACGGTGGTAGGCCTTAGGGTAGAGAACACCTGGAAAAAGTTTCAGAATTTGAACTGCGAATTGGAACGAGGCACAGGCTTGCCAACTTAGCGCCATCGCTAAAATGTGCTCTTTTCGAACGTCTGCAGTTCCTCACCTATCGCAGTCAAATTCTGAAATTGGCACGGTGGTAGGCCTTAGGGTAGAGAACGCCTGGAAAAAGTTTCAGAATTTGAACTGCGAATTCGAACGAGCCGCAGGCCTGCCAACTTAGCACCATTGCTAAAAATGCGTTCTTTTCCAACCTGTGCAGTTCCCTTCCTATCGCAGTTCAAATTCTGAAATTTGGCACGGTGGTAGGCCTTAGGGTAGAGAACGCCTGGAAAAAGTTTCAGAATTTGAACTGCGAATTCGAACGAGCCGCAGGCTTGCCAACTTAGCGCCATCGCTAAAATGTGCTCTTTTCGAACGTCTGCAGTTCCTCACCTATCGCAGTTCAAATTCTGAAATTTGGCACGGTGGTAGGCCTTAGGGTAGAGAACGCCTGGAAAAAGTTTCAGAATTTGAACTGCGAATTCGAACGAGCCACAGGCCTGCCAACTTAGCACCATTGCTAAAAATGCGTTCTTTTCCAACCTGTGCAGTTCCCTTCCTATCGCAGTTCAAATTCTGAAATTTGGCACGGTGGTAGGCCTTAGGGTAGAGAACACCTGGAAAAAGTTTCAGAATTTGAACTGCGAATTCGAACGAGCCGCAGGCCTGCCAACTTAGCACCATTGCTAAAAATGCGTTCTTTTCCAACCTGTGCAGTTCCCTTCCAAACGCAGTTCAAATTCTGAAATTTGGCACGGTGGTAGGCCTAAGGGAAGAAAACACCTGGAAAAAGTTTCAGAATTTGAACTGCGAATTCGAACGAGCCGCAGGCTTGCCAACTTAGCGCCATCGCTAAAATGTGCTCTTTTCGAACGTCTGCAGTTCCTCACCTATCGCAGTTCAAATTCTGAAATTTGGCACGGTGGTAGGCCTTAGGGTACAGAACGCCTGGAAAAAGTTTCAGAATTTGAACTGCGAATTCGAACGAGCCACAGGCCTGCCAACTTAGCACCTTTGCTAAAAATGCGTTTTTTTCCAACCTGTGCAGTTCCCTTCCTATCGCAGTTCAAATTCTGAAATTTGGCACGGTGGTAGGCCTTAGGGTAGAGAACACCTGCATTTTTAGCAATGGTGCTAAGTTGGCAGGCCTGTGGCTCGTTCGAATTTGCAGTTCAAATTCTGAAACTTTTTCCAGGCGTTCTCTACCCTAAGGCCTACCACCGTGCCAAATTTCAGAATTTGAACTGCGATAGGTGAGGAACTGCAGACGTTCGAAAAGAGCACATTTTAGCGATGGCGCTAAGTTGGCAAGCCTGCGGCTCGTTCGAATTCGCAGTTCAAATTCTGAAACTTTTTCCAGGCGTTCTCTACCCTAAGGCGTTTTTGCGTTTTTTTCCAACCTGTGCAGTTCCCTTCCTATCGCAGTTCAAATTCTGAAATTTGGCACGGTGGTAGGCCTTAGGGTAGAGAACACCTGCATTTTTAGCAATGGTGCTAAGTTGGCAGGCCTGTGGCTCCTTCGAATTTGCAGTTCAAATTCTGAAACTTTTTCCAGGCGTTCTCTACCCTAAGGCCTACCACCGTGCCAAATTTCAGAATTTGAACTGCGATAGGTGAGGAACTGCAGACGTTCGAAAAGAGCACATTTTAGCGATGGCGCTAAGTTGGCAAGCCTGCGGCTCGTTCGAATTCGCAGTTCAAATTCTGAAACTTTTTCCAGGCGTTCTCTACCCTAAGGCCTACCACCGTGCCAAATTTCAGAATTTGAACTGCGATAGGTGAGGAACTGCAGACGTTCGAAAAGAGCACATTTTAGCGATGGCGCTAAGTTGGCAAGCCTGCGGCTCGTTCGAATTCGCAGTTCAAATTCTGAAACTTTTTCCAGGTGTTCTCTACCCTTAGGCCTACCACCGTGCCAAATTTCAGAATTTGAACTGCGATAGGTGAGGAACTGCAGACGTTCGAAAAGAGCACATTTTAGCGATGGCGCTAAGTTGGCAAGCCTGTGCCTCGTTCGAATTCGCAGTTCAAATTCTGAAATTTAGCACGGTGGTAGGCCTTAGGGTAGAGAACGCCTGGAAAAGGTTTCAGATAGTGTTCTAAAGGGTAGGAATATTCCCGGGAATTTAGGGAATTCCCGGGAACGTTCCCGGGCACAATCAAACCCCAAAAACCGGAAATTCCCGGGAATTTAAAAAATGGCTAAAAACAGCTGGTTTTTTGCAGGAAAAATGTAGAACACGCAAGTTATCAGGTAAAAATTATAAAACACATGAGTGTATTTCCATTTTTCTTTCAGAAGGGAACCAAACAAAACGTTTTGTAATCAAAAATTAGTTTTCTATGAAAAAATTTCGTATTAAAAAAATTAACTTTTATCAAAAGTGATGGGTTTTATATGAAGCAATGTTCCCGGCCAAGTGGGAATATTCCCGGGAATTCCCGAGAAGTCTCGGGAATATTCCCCTGAATGATTGTTCCCGGGAATTTTCGAACAGAATTTGAACTGCGAATTCGAACGAGCCGCAGCCCTGCCAACTTAGCACCATTGCTAAAAATGCGTTCTTTTGTAACATGTGCAGTTCCCTTCCTATCGCAGTTCAAATTCTGAAATTTGGCACGGTGGTAGGCCTTAGGGTACAGAACACCTGGAAAAAGTTTCAGAATTTGAACTGCGAATTCGAACGAGGCACAGGCTTGCCAACTAAGCGCCATCGCTAAAATGTGCTCTTTTCGAACGTCTGCAGTTCCTCACCTATCGCAGTTCAAATTCTGAAATTTGGCACGGTGGTAGGCCTTAGGGTAGAAAACGCCTGGAAAAAGTTTCAGAATTTGAACTGCGAATTCGAACGAGCCACAGGCCTGCCAACTTAGCACCATTGCTAAAAATGCGTTCTTTTCCAACCTTTGCAGTTCCCTTCCTATCGCAGTTCAAATTCTGAAATTTGGCACGGTGGTAGGTCTTAGGGTAGAGAACACCTGGAAAAAGTTTCAGAATTTGAACTGCGAATTCGAACGAGGCACAGGCTTGCCAACTTAACGCCATCGCTAAAATGTGCTCTTTTCGAACGTCTGCAGTTCCTCACCTATCGCAGTTCAAATTCTGAAATTTGGCACGGTGGTAGGCCTTAGGGTAGAGAACGCCTGGAAAAAGTTTTAGAATTTGAACTGCGAATTCGAACGAGCCACAGGCCTGCCAACTAGGCACCATTGCCAAAAATGCGTTCTTTTCCAACCTGTGCAGTTCCCTTCCTATCGCAGTTCAAATTCTGAAATTTGCCACGGTGGTAGGCCTTAGGGTAGAGAACACCTGGAAATTTTTTTTAGAATTTGAACTGCGAATTCGAACGAGCCGCAGGCTTGCCAACTTAGCGCCATCGCTAAAACGTGCTCTTTTCGAACGTCTGCAGTTCCTCACCTATCGCAGTTCAAATTCTGAAATTTAGGACGGTGGTAGGCCTTAGGGTAGAGAACGCCTGGAAAAGGTTTCAGAATTTGAACTGCGAATTCGAACGAGCCGCAGCCCTGCCAACTTAGCACCATTGCTAAAAATGCGTTCTTTTCTAACCTGTGCAGTTCCCTTCCTATCGCAGTTCAAATTCTGAAATTTGCCACGGTGGTAGGCCTTAGGGTAGAGAACACCCGGAAATTTTTTTTTAGAATTTGAACTGCGAATTCGAACGAGCCGCAGGCTTGCCAACGTAGCGCCATCGCTAAAATGTGCTCTTTTCGAACGTCTGCAGTTCCTCACCTATCGGGGTAGTTTTGAGAAGGGCTACAAAATTAAACGGCTCCAAGCCCAATTTTTTAAAATGACTGATATCGTTAAGGGTCTGGGCGCAAGCTTCTTTGAAATGGTTGCGTGGACAGTTTGGGAATCATTCATCCGATGACAAGTTTGATGTTCCGATACGTTTTCAAGATAAGAATAGAAATTTCTGAATAAAGTAAAATAACACATGCAGGATGTATTGTACAAAATAATAATAAACAAACTTCTTTGGATAAAAATATTGCTTCTGAGGTGCTGATGGCACCATGCCATGCATACTCACTTTTGAGAACTTCCGCATAAAGTTTTCCATTTCCTCTATCTTTTCTTTAGTGAAAGCTCGGAGAGCTGTCTCATTGTCAAATCCTAGATGCTTGAGGAGTGCCACAATGGATGAAGGTAATGTAATCTTTGTTTTCAGCGATACATTTTCCCAGAATAAAGCCTGAAACAGACAGAAAGCATAAAATATTAAACTAGAATAAAAAAAGAATAGGAAAAATGAACACAGATCAAGTGGCTACACTGCAAATCCAACGGCAATACTTGTAGTACCTTTTTTGGCGATACAATTGAGTATCGCCAATAAACGGCCTTACGTAAAAGTATTGCCTTCAAAACGGCGATACACAAAAGTATCGCCAAAATTTGGCGATACTTCGGAGTATTGCCAAGATTTGGCATTAAACGTTGAACAAATCAAGGGGACAAGTCGTTAGTTTAATGCCGTGGTTTTGGCGATACCCAAAAGTATCGCCAAATTTTGGCGATACGTCTGTGTATCGCCGTTCTGAAGGCAATACTTTTCCGTAATGCCGTTTGTTGGCGATACTGAATTGTATCGCCAAAAAAAGTTCTTGAGTATCGCCTTTGCATTTGCAGTGTATTGCATCTGCATCACTATGACATGGCCAGTGCAAATACCCCATGCTCAGCAATATTGCATGGCCAGCGCAGATACTCCGAGCTCTGACTGTAAATACCCCTTGCTCCCTGTGCCTAGGCCTGCTGTAGCTGGACGGCTGGACCTGGACTAAACTTCGTCTGTTAAGCAATGCCTAGTGCACGTAACCGAAAGTTCAAACTAAGGACCTAGTCCTAGATGTGTCCCTGTTAGTTAAGAATATCTAAGTCCAGCATCCGTGTTCAAAATACGCTAAAATTCAACAAAAGACTTTTTAAACCTAAAGTGCTGTGCCCATAACCTCAAACTGACTCGACCAAAACAAGAAGTTAAATCCAAACTACTAATGATTTAAAAAAGTAAAAAAAGGACAGGAGAGGATGATGATGAATCAAGACGTGGTTGTTTCACTCTTACAATGAAAACGACGTTTACCTCATTCTTAGCCTCATCAGAGACATTGGGGGCCCGGCTCTCCGTTCCTTGGCCGCCTTGGCTGCTCCCGTCGTTGTTGGCCGACGACGCCATGTCAGCTATTTCTTAACATAAAATATACAGGAGATAATTTGAGCTGCATCGGTGCTACACAACTATTCCTAATCACAACGCATAGTCACAAATTCACACCTTGGATCTGCGTCTAGGAAGGCACTAACGCCAGTCGGAGAAGCAACAAACAAACAGCAACAATACGCCCTCTGACGTCACAGTAGAGCCAACTTATTTTGGTCGCGATTTTACAGGTAAAATGCGTATTTCAGTATTGGCTTTGATACACGATTCGCTTTATACAAAAAAAAAACGAAGCATTCATCACTCATGGTAAATAAATAAGTTAAGCTGCACTGCAAGTGGGATCGACAAGGAGGGGAAGAGGAGCGGTGGAGGGGGGGGGGGAGAGGAAGAGGAGGGGGGGCAGGTAAGGCTCACCAGAATTGGTTGGGTTCGCACTTTCTTGTTTTGTGAAAGTGATTATGTGATTATATTCGTTAATATGTAATTTTCGAGACGATTACGTATGATCATTATGAATATATTGAATATTATGGATTATTATGATGATTACGTATGATTATAGTGAATATATCGATTATGTTTGAATATTTGAATATCATTGAATATCACCGAATATGGTTGAATACGTTTGAATACTTTGAATATTCTACTGATTATTGTTGATTACCAGAAACTGGGGCGGATCCAGCAATATTGGGAAGGGGGTGGGGAGTCACTCTTAAAATGGGTCCCAGAAACTCTTATCTGACAAAATTCGAAACCAGAAAACGACCGGCGACAGAAGCCAGGCGGCCGGTCGGCCCGGGCGGGAAACAAAACTTGTCCCCTTTGACTGCGATTTTCTCAAAACGCGGAACAGAGCGGAACAAACGGCGAAAAGGGCCGTAAAGAAGAGATGCTGCTCTTTCACCTCCATCGGACAGATCGGTTCGCAAACTTTCGCAACTCAACTTATCGCCTCGCAAAAATCACAAATTCGTCGATTTTGAAAACATTTTGACAGCGTGGTTTTTTAAACCCCGGGTTTTGAACCATTAAAAAACCTATGATATTGTGCTGATTTGTGAGGTTTTTAGCTTTCCAAAAACATACAACAAGTAGCAGTTATGTGGAATAAACCGACCCTCAGAGGGTAAATTGTTGACAATTGTAGAATGTGTGAAGAAATAGTTCAAAATGTGTCATTTTTGGGCGCCCTGCACAGGCTCACGCGTGTGATATTTTTTCAAACGGACTCTTCTCACGGATAGGGGTTTTTTATATGGACATGCCACAGTTGTTTTGACCCTGCTGTTCAATTTTCAAACTGACCTTTATTATCACTTTTTTCGATTCTCAGCCCACCGTTGGGGGGCCCGGGGGGGGCCCAAAGTTTCCCCCCCCCCCCCTTTTTCTTTTCCCCCCGGGGGGGGCCCCCGGGGGGGTTTTTTTGGGGGGCAAAAAAAAGGGGGGAAAAGGGGGGTTTGGGGGGGAAAAAAAAAAGGGGTTTTTTTTTTTAAAAAGGGGGCCCTTTAAAATTAAACCTTTCCCCTTTTTCGGGGGTTTTTTAAAAAAAAATTTGGGGGGGGGGGGAAAAAACCCCCCCAAAATTTTTTCCCCCTTTTTGGGGGGGGGAAACCCCCCGGGAAAATTTTTTGGGGGGGGGGGCCCCCCCCCCCCAAAAAAGGGGTTTTGGGGGGGGGCCCCCCCTTTTTTTTTTTTTTCCCTTTTTAAAAAAAAGGGGGGGGGGGGAGGGGGAAAAAATTTTTTTAAAAAAAATTTTTTTGGCCCTTTTTTTGGGGGAAAAATTTTTAAAAAAAAAAAGAAAAGGGGTTAAAAGGGGGGGTTTGGGGGGGGGGGCCCGGGGGCCCCCCCCCGGGGGGGAAACCCGGGAAAAACCCCCCAAAAAAAAAAAAACCCCAACCCTTTTTTGGGAAAATTTTTTTTTTTTTTTTGGGGGGAAAAAAAACCCCCCCGGGGGGGTTTTTCGGGGGGCCCCGGGGAAAAGGGGTTTTTGGGGGGGGCCCCTTTTTTCCTTAAAATTTAAACCCCAAATTTTCCGGGGGAAAGGGGGGCCCCCCCCCCAAATTTTAAGCAAGGGGGGGGGGTTGGGGAAAAAATTTTCCCTTTTTAA